>NC_087203.1:7400795-7628295 GCF_015104395.2 Macrobrachium nipponense
TGCTTTCTCATCCCCACTAGCAGCTTCACCTTGCAATTTAAGGTTATGGTAATTGGCCCGAGCCTTAAATCGCAAAACCAACCCCTACTAGCCACAAACTCTTCACTTTCACTTCCCTCCCCCTTTTCTTTTTTCTTTTTTTCAACGCTTCAAACAATCTTTTGCGTTCTCCTGAATCACCATAAGGCTGACTGGGATACGCCGTTGATTTTGGTCTTCCAACCAAAAGCACACCATAACCTTTCCATTTCAATATTAGACCACTACGCTGCTTAGTTATCACTGTCGCTTTCATAGGAGCAGATCCTTTCACATGTTCAACGATGCGCTCTTTATCTTTGATAATGGTAGCAACGGTCGAACGGCTAAGGCCAAGCGAGCGGCCAATGTTTGTTGGCGTTTCTCCCTTCTCGGATCGCTTTATAATGTCCACTTTAATTTCCATGGTGATGGCCTTTCTTTTTCTTCGATGCACTACATCAGAAGAGTCCCGCCTTGCGCTTGGGAGCCATAACAAAGAGCAAAAAGTTACAAAAACGATACAACACGAGGGAGAGAGAGGCAGTGTAAACAACCAAAATGGCGTATGGACGAGGACTGAGCGTAGCGAAGCGACGCCGTCCTCTCCCCCACAAAGCGTATTCTTCCGCCGTGCGCCTGGAACTAGTTCGCGTTTGTTTACGTTGCTTACGACGCTAACACCGCGTAAGACGGAACGACGCAAAATATTATTTTTTATATTTTTATGGGGGCGCGTTCGTAACCACGAAACATCGTAAGTCGAGACCATCGTAACCCGAGGACTTACTGTAATAACAATCAAATAAGCACTGTGGAGTTTCAGTTGTGATGGCAGTAAGGATAAAAACCGCCGATTACAAGGTAAGAATGAATTCAGTTCCAACCATAACCCCGGGAATAACAAGTTTCATACTTTCACTAATATAGGCAACAAAAATGAAATTTTCATTATTAAAATGAAGTTTTATTGTATACTTACCGAACAATATAGAGCCGTGATTTCCACGAGCGGCAGGATACTAAATTCAAATTTAGCGCGTCGGCGTCGCCAACACTGGTGGTGATGACGTCATCTCCCTCCACTCGCGGGAGAACCAGGTACAACTGCCCAGGTGAATCCAATTCTTTCTGCCCGTCCGTCCACCTAAGGGAGGAGGAGGGTGGGTATAATCATAATGTTCGGTAAGTATACAATAAAACTTCATTTTGTTTTAATAATGAAATTTCATTTTTATTGTAGTGTCTTACCGAACAATTATAGAGCTGATTACACATTTATGGGAAGGTGGGATTCAGTGGACACTAGTATTTTAAATGGTTACATTTATTGCAATACCAGTAAACACTCAAGGTGTCTGTTGTACTTACCTTGTAAGAGAGCTACAGCAGACTGTTACTGCCTCTGGTCGGTGCTCTTCTTACTATTGTAGAGGAATGGAATTTGACCAAAGTTAGCCTCTACAGGAGTGGAATCCTTCCGTAGTTCAAGCGAGTCAAGGCTGACTGACGGAGGATAGTAACAACAAAGATTGCCCTTGCCCTGGGCTAAGACCAGAAATTCAATCATACAAAACATTTGTCCACCAACACCAGATTTAAAAACATATATACCCAACCATTGTAAAATCTGACCTAACAGACTGGTGAGTATCCCAGGTACTCAGTACCCCCAGCTTCCCTTGAACTCGACAACCTATTCAAGGTGAAAAGTTAGCATAGAGGTGACGACCCCTGTGCCGTTTTCTAAACCAACACCATGCAGAAACCGCCACCGGACCTAACGTTTTACAATTCTCGAAAACCGTTCTATCTCTTTGAGATAATGACTCGCAAAAACCGAATCCGATCTCCAGAACGTGCTCTGAAGAATCGAAGCTAAAGATAAATTCTTTCTGAATGCTAAAGAAGTTGCCACTGCTACTAACTCGTGAGCTTTAACTCTCAGAACGGAAAGATTGTCGTTCTCGGACTGCGAGTGAGCTTCCCTGATAAGCTCTCTAATAAAGAACGATATAGCATTCTTAGAAAGAGGACGAGAGGGATTTTGAACCGAGGTCCAGAGCTTAGAAGAATGTCCTCTAATACCCTTAGTGGCAAACAGATACTGCTCAATAGCCCTGACTGGACATAAGAGCCTTTCTTCCTCCTCATGTCCAACCAAATCAGATAAGTTCCTTACCACAAAACTCCTCGGCCAAGGATTAGAAGGATTCTCATTTTTGGCTAGAAAGGTCAAAGATACCGAAAATACAGCATTGCCTTGAGAGAAACCGACTCTTTTGTCTATAGCGTGCAATTCGCTGACACGCTTAGCAGAAGCTAGTGCAATAAGAAAGAGTGCCTTCTTAGTCAAGTTCCTGAGTGAAGCCGACTTCAAAGGCTCAAACGGTGGCCCCATGAGGAACTTAAGCACCACATCTAAGTTTCCAAGCCACTGTATCTTGCGGGAGCTTAGTGGTTTCGAAAAAAAGACCCTAATGAGGTCCCGACAGATCTGAATTGGAGGAAATATCCAACCTCGATGTCGAAAAACCGAAGACAGCATGGCTCTATATCCTCTGATCGTCGAAGGAAGCCAGTTTCTTAGAGTTCCTAAGAAATAGAAGAAAAAAATCTGCTATTTCTGTTAAAGAGGTCTCAGAAGTAGAGACTTTAGCACTTCTACACCACTCTCTGAAGATTCTCCACTTCCCTTGATAGAGTTTGTTAGAAGACTCTCTCCTACAACGAGCGATAGCTTCTGCAGCTCTTCTTGAAAATCCTTCGCTCTGACAAGATTCCGGACAGTCTGAACCCATGTCAGAGCTAGAGCGGACAAGTTTTGGTGGAACCTCTTGAAGTGAGGTTGTTTGAGAAGCCACTTCTCTGGAGGAAGAAGTCTGGGGAAGTCTACTAACAACTGGAGAAGGTCCGGAACCACTCTTTCCTGGGCCAAAAGGGAGCGATTAACGTTAGCGTTACATTGCTGTGCGACATGAACTTGTTCAGCACCTCTCTTATTAGACCGAACGGAGGGAATGCATAAGCTTCCAGACCCGACCAATCCAACAGCATTGCGTCCACCACCGACCAAGCTAGAGGATCTGGGACTGGCGAACAAAAGAGAGGAAGACGGTTGTTCCTTGATGTCGCGAACAGGTCTATGACGGTCGTCCCCAAAGGCGCCAAAGTTTCTGACAAATCTTGTTGTCCAAAGTCCACTCCAGAGGTAACACTTGCTGTTGACGAACTTAACTCGTCCGCCAGGACGTTCATCTTTCCCGGAACAAATCTCGGGACTAGCTGACCTTCGCTTCGTTTGACCACAGGAGGAGATCCTTGGCTACTTCGTACAGAGAGAAAGACTGAGTCCCCCCTGTTTCGCACGTACGAGAGAGCCGTGGAGTTGTCGGAATGCACTGCCACTACTCGACCTTCTAACTAAGCTCCGAAACTGTCTGAGCCCCAAGAAAATTGCTAACAGTTCCTTTACATTTATGTGGAACTTCTTCTCCTTCTCCGACCAAGCTCCTGAAGTCCGTTTGATTTCCCAGTAGGGCTCCCCCCAACTGTGTCCGATGCGTCGGAAAAGAACTGTAGGTTCGGGAGGATGGGTCGTAAATCTAACCCTTCTTCCAACCTTGTCGAGAGAGCCACCACCTTAGGTCTCTTTATTTGATCTGTGACAGGAAAGGTAATCGAGTCTGGTTGTGTCTTCCTGCACCAAGAGGCTCTCAGGAAAAACTGCAGAGGTCTCATGTGCAGTCTTCCCAACGTCACAAATTTCTCCACTGACGTCAATTTGCCCAGGAGCCTCATCCACTGATTGGCAGAACTTCCCTTTTTGTCCAAGAACTCCTGAACTGTCTCCAGACAGCCTTGAACCCTCTTCGGGGGACAGAAAAGCCCGAAAACTTTGAGCATTCAGAATCATCCCCAAATAAAGGATGCTCTGAGATGGAACCAACTGGGACTTTCTGTTTGTTGACCAGAATTCCTAACTTTCTGGCAAGATCCAGAGTTGTTCCAAGGTCCTTCATGCACGACTCTCTGATTCCGACCGGAGAAGCCAATCGTCCAGATAGAGGGAGATTCTTACTCTAATATGTGCAGCCAGCTTCTTATCGGGGATAGAACCCTGGTGAAAACTTGAGGAGCGGTCGCTAGTCCGAAGCAAAGCGCCCGAACTGAAACACCTTGCCTTCGAACATGAACCTCAGGTACTTCCGAGATTCGCGATGTATCGGAATGTGAAAATAAGCGTCTTGAATGTCCAGAGAGACCATCCAATCCCCCATGTCTGATGGACTCCAGAACCGACGAGTGGTCTCCATATGAAATTTTGTTTTCTGGACATGCAAGTTCAGGGCGCTCACATCCAAAACCGGCCTCCAGCCCCCTGATGACTTGGGGAACTACAAAAAGGCGATTGTAAAAGCCTGGAGGCAAAATCCCCTTCTATCTGTTCTATCGCTTCTTTGAGAACAAGCGCTTCCACTTCTGCGGCTAGCGCCAGAAATTTGTCTGAGCCCGGAGAGTATGCCTGGAATGGAATTGGCACAGGTGAGAGCGAGGGAGGTGAAACGAGAGGAATACGATAGCCGAACTTGAGTACTTGCACTACCCAGGCTTCTGCTCCTCTGTTTTCCCATTCCTCCAAAAATCAAAACAGCGCCAGCCTGGCTCCCACTGGTGCATGAAGAACCGAGCTTTCATTTGGAAGGTTTGTTAACCTTGGCCGAGGCCTTAGACTGAGGTCGCAAATTCAACTTCGGCCGAAAAAAGCGCTTGGGTTTTCTCCCTCGAAAAGGCACTTGGGCCAGAGGAGAAACCGAAGGAACAGTCTCCACAGGAGCTTAGGTCTCTTAGTAGACTGTGCCAGTAAATCCGAAGTAGATTTCTTATCTAGCGCAGACGAAATTGACAACACTACATCGTCTGGAAAGAGGTTATCTTTCAGAAAGGAGCAAACAAGAGAGCAGACTTCTGTTGGGACGTAACCCTTTAGAAGCAAAGGAGCACCAAAAAGTTGCCTTTTCTTAAGGGTACCAAAGGCGATGAGCGAAGCTAAACTCATCACATCCATCCCCCCCTAATGGATTTGTCCGCACAGGACAGAACACCAATCCAATCTCCGCTAACTCCTGAGAAAGAGAAGGACAGTCTTCGATCTTGGCCGCTAAAGCGCCAATAGTCCAATCAAGGAAGCTAAAGACTTCCAAAAGTTTAAATTGATTCTTACAACGTGGTCCAACTCAGGACGCTGTAAAGAAAACTTTCGCTGCGGCGAAAGCAGATCTTCTAGAGGAGTCGATTTAAACTGGAGAGTCTCCCTGGGAGGAGGCAGAAACTCCCAGAGAAGGAGCTTCCCCAGTTACATAAAACCTATACCTCTTTACGAAGCAACTTAGAGGGTAAGCAAAAAGAGCCTTCCCTAAGTCTCTTTTCACAGACATCCATTTCTCCGTCTCTTTCAACGAATGTCTAACCGCTTTAGATAGAACGTTTTGGGAGGAGGGGTCTGAAGTTTCCTCCTCATCAAAAAAGTCGAAGTTGGGGAGCGCGGGGGCCGCTTTCTCAAAATAATCTGGATAAGATACCAGAAGAAATCTAAGGAGACGTGAATAACACGAGGTGATGTGAATCCTCCTCCTCTACTTCTTCTTCATTCTCCGATACGCCGCCAAGAAGAGACGGAACTACAAACCGGATCTGAAGGTTTCGAACCACCCTTGGACTCATTCATCCAGTGGTTAACATCTCTAACTGCTTGCGCAAAGGCGCCAGAGACGAATCAAAAACAGTAACGTAGGCTTGGAAGAGCCTAAATGTTCAGCAGGAGGCGGAAAAAAAACTACTTGCGCCTCGCTCGGAGCCGTCGAAATCGAGGCGAAACAGGCGCATCAGGCGTAACAGACGAAAAAGCGCCTAAAGAAACACCTTAGAACTGCTAGCTACAGCGCTAAAACCACAATCTCTACTAGTAGATGGAGCCGAAAAAGGCACGATTGAGGCGACGAACGAGCCGCTAACGGCCGCGGCGCAACCCTACTCTCAGGCTCCTTATACCGCTTGACTGGAGGAGGCGAAGAATCGGCGCCTGAACGCCTCTTTAAGGGACGCGAAAATGCGGGCGAATCTCGCCAAGAGCGCCGCGCGACCGGAGACGAATCGCTTGAATCATTCGAAAGGCGTCTGACCGCAACACCTTCCAACGCTTAACCGAGCCCTGTTGAGGCGCAACAGGCTCAACAAGAGAGGCGCCTGTTTGTGCTGTGGGCAAATCCCGATCGACTCCCTTGGACTTCCGGTATGTCTTCTCCCGGTGCGGGGGAGCTGGACAGTGACCTTTTGGTCTAGGAGACGTGTCAGGACAGACAGACGCACCCTCAACTACACTCTTACCTGAAGCCGCTTTCTCTCAAAAACGTCTTAACTGAATTACCAAGTGCAAAACCGTATCGCTAGTACCGAAAATTTCTGATCTAACCTCGATTCCAGACTGGCAATGGTGTCGGAAGAAAAAGAAACTACACGGGAAGCCGGAGAAGCGGGATTAGTAGGAGGAATAGGAGGTGTAGTTAAAGGAGACATAACAATTGAGGAGAAACAGAAGGAACAGAAAGCATCGCAAGACGAAGCGGAGCTAAGTCTACTTTCCCTAAGCGCTGCTTTTCTAATTCTGTGTCTTTAGCTAATTTCTCCGAGTATGAAACTAAAAACTTCCATTGAGAATCAGTCCAATCACTACACTCGTTACATGTTCGATCTGTGCTGAAACAAACCTGTCCCTACACTTAACACATTTAGTGTGAGAATCATATTCTAACTTGGATAATCTAGTTTTACATCCTGAGATGCAAAACCTAACTCCCGACGGACTAGAATCCGACATGGCAACGCCTAAATAAAAAGCAAAATAACAACAACGCCAAAAAAGAGTTACTTCACCAATTCCGAAGATCAATTCCCAAAGAAAAAAAAGCGAAGCAAAGTCATCCAACCGCACCGACCACCGATGTTCACCGGACGCCGGCAGGAAAAGAATTGCATTCACCTGGGCAGTTGTACCTGGTTCTCCCGCGAGTGGAGGGAGATGACGTCATCACCACCAGTGTTGGCGACGCCGACGCGCTAAATTTGAATTTAGTATCCTGCCGCTCGTGGAAATCACGGCGCTATAATTGTTCGGTAAGACACTACAATAAAATGTTGTTTTATTGTGCTGATTACAACTGCAATCTTGAGTAAGATCAATAAAACGTTACATACATACGCTAACATTGTTCATATGAGTGCTGGGAAGGCTGGGGAAAGATGGTGGCCGTCACTGATGAGAACCGTCCATGCAAAATGTAGCCGCCATATTGGATTTCAAAACTGCTTGAAAACATATTTACGAAGAGCTCACATGCTTATTTGAGTTCGTATGGGGCTTTCATATATCACAATATGTTGACGAAACTTCAGTCTTTTAAATGGTATGCTTAGAGTTGCAATTGTATTTCATGTTTCACCAATTAAATATCGAGTGAATAAGACCCGTCTACCGTGATGAGGGTTGGCCTGTCGTGATGTTTCCCCCCTAATTCTTAAAATATGGCCTTAATTTCTAACTTTGGAGAAAATATATACTTACTTCGAAAGGAGAGTAGAAGCCTTGAGCTCCTTCTCTCACCACCAACAACTCGTGACTGCTGACCATCTCCGGTGTCAGGACGTGTTAAAAGTACTTTTTCGGAGGGTGGCCTAGCTGTAGTAGTCGCTGAGTAGGCCAATCCACACGGTTGTTTACCCTATGTTCGTTTGTTAGCACAACAAGAAAAACAGCAACATTAGTCAATTTCATTCCGTTTCGTTCTCCTCATGACACTTGGCTGTCAGACTACAAATAGTTTAACACAGAGTCTGCTGGTGACTGATACAAGCCTAGGCTCCACCACAAGATTTCAAATGAGATAATAAACCAAAAATATAGTAGGTTCAATAAGACAAGATTAGCCCTGCTTCCCTAAGACTGGTTTAGACTAGCAAGGTCTGGTCTATCCCAAGCATTCATCACTAAGTGGAAGGGAGGCCTTTCGGAAACAAATGAAAAGGCGTAGCTAGGTACTACATACCTTCTATCAAAATGAGGTCATCCATTACATATGACACAAATCCCCAGACGGCAGTGAGACGCTTTTTCTCATTTTGACGGTTAATAAAGTCCAGTCAAGCAATCCATCATAAAACACAAAATACAACAGCTGAGTTGGCAGGTTCTCTTCGGCGGTGACAACTATAGACGATATACTATTTTTGTTTACATCTGAAATAGAGGATCGAGGGGGCCCTGCCGATAAATAAATGACATTCGACGCTTCCGCATCATGCTTAGGTGATGGAAAGAGGATTTGAGTACCGGCATTCAGAAAGTGTCACTTGTCATCGCCTGACATTCATTGATAAAATCTAACCCAAGGGAAACTTGACATTTTATCATTCTCGACCCATGTATGTTTTAGTGTCGCTATTCACTGAAGATCTGATAAGTTTTCAGTTTCACAAACGCGTTTCTTTGCAGTTTATACACAGGAAAACTGCTTATACCTGAATAGTTTTTTTTCAGAACAGGGTCCATTGAAAAAGTTATCAAAATAACTTCAAGGTTGTGGGTCTATGTTGAAATCGGGAAATCTTTCAGGGATGATGTGCTAAATATTTAGAGCTCGTTTGAAAAGCATGGAACATACAATAAAAAGAAGCTGCATATATGTACTATGTATGTATGTATGTATGTATGTATGTATGTATGATATATATATATATATATATATATATATATATATATATATATATATATATATATATATATGAAAATGAAAAGACGAGAATTGCCAAGATCTTTCCGTCTACACGACCCTTTACTTGAGGCACACCTGATCATAGCAGAGCAAAAACATAGCATACAAGTAGGCTTAGTATTTAAACTGACATTACTGGATTAATATGGTCCAATTCACTCTACAGAAACGAAAAAACTCCCGTGGGCAAGATTATAGATTTTAAGACAGCCACCCACACGTGGTCATAGATGATTTAGTAAGAAAACAATACATTTTGAAAAACAAGGAAGCATTTTATTCGAAAACCAATACATTTTGTACTAAAACAAAATGTATTGTTTTTCTAATAAAATTGCCTTGACAAGGCATCATGCCTAAATCCTTAATCTAATTTTCGGGATTTTACTAAGTTGTATATGCCTCCTTGTTTTTCAAAATGTATTGTTTTCTGACTAAATCATCTGTTGACCACATGTGGGTGGCTGCCTTAAAATCTCTAATCTTGCCCACGAGCATTTTTTCATTTCTGTAGAGTGAATTGGACTTTATACTAATCCTGTAATGTCATTTTGGATACTATGCCTACTTTTACTATGTTTTTGCTCTGCTATGATCAGTTGTGCCTCAACTCAAGTAAAGGGGTTGTACGTGTAGACCAAAAGATCTTGGCAATTCTCGTCTTTTCATTTTCCTCAGTGTCATCACCTTTATTTATACATAGCATCATGTTTTATATAATATATCTCGTGATAAAGTTTTATATATATATATATATATATATATATATATATATATATATATATATATATATATATATATATATATATATATATATATATATATATATATGGTGACGGTACTTACTTTCTCGTACACAGCTCTAAGGTAACGTGTGCCGACACTGGAGGCTATACTTTGGAGAATTAGCAAAAAGGGTTATCGTTTGGATGAGAATGAAGATTTGATATTTTCTTAACATAGGTTTATTCTTCGCTGGGGTACTTATAAAGTTTTTCACCTTCTGAGTTACTGGGCTCTTTTGGACTGATAAAATTAATTGGCACTTGTTGCAATTACGAATCTATAGGCACGAGGGAAATTTACTGAGTATTGATTGTCACTTTCACTGTCTTTGATTGATTCGCACACCACACTTTTGCACCTGTTCTTCTTCTGGGGATTCTTCTGTCTTTCTCTGGTTTCACGGCCAATGCCACTGCAGTTCTACCTCATACTCCCCAGTTGTTCTCTCTCTTGGTTTCCTCTGTTCCCCTTTTTTCTCTGCTCCCTTTTCTGCCTGCTCTCTCTCTGTCTCGCCTTTTTGTTCTGTTCAGTTGAAATCTCCTTAGCCCCGCCTTTGGATTTTTGGATTTTGACTGGGTGTGGCATTTTCTGAAAGACTTCTTGTGCCTTAGTGGCTGCAAACATTATACAAGACCGCCTTCCTGTCAGGTCTTCTACAGTAATTCGTAGGCTTTGAATTTGTATACGCCTCCTTCTTCATGTCCTGGCTTCTAAGGGGTGTATCCATTTGGTAGCCTCATAGGTCATTCGTTGATACGCCTTTTGGGCTGTCTTAGACCAAACACTCATGGCTTTTGATTCGTCCGATTCCTAGGGAACGGTACCCCCTTATCAGTTTGGGTGGGGGTGGAGGGTGGGGCTTAGATTTTTCACACGATCCCCACTTTTGTTAAAATAAGGAAGCCTTGAATTTCCCTTGGTTATATTTAAACAGACGGCTCTTGAAAAGGTCCAATTACATTATCTCCGACGCCTTGAAGTGTCACAAATGTCGGGCGTGCCAGAGAATCACTTAATCATCGGAGATGAGGCGTAATGGGTTGGATTTCCAATTTCTTCGAAGATGCCTGGGAGATGCAGACCAGATGCCTGTGGGCTAACGCTAATCGCTTTGGGTCGAGTCCGAGAAAACGATACCTTCGTAAAATTAATTATTTTCATTCTCTTATCCCTCTTTCTTTTCTTATTATCCGTTTCGTGCCTTTTTTCTTAAGTTTATTATTAAGTTATTGCCTTTGGAATAACAACACTGTGCCACACTATTACAGTCTCGGCCCGCTATCTAGCTGTCTCCGACAGCGTTATCTAAGCTGAAGCAAATATTATACCTACAAGAGGACTCCTAACTTATGCTTCTTGGAAATCATATTGAAACTTTAACTCAAAAAACATCAAAAGTGAATGTAAACATGAGCAAATCCTTGATTAAGTAACATTAAGGGCAACAATCAAAATTGAATGTAAACATGAATAAATTCTTGAGTAAGTAACATTCAGAGAAACATAAAAACTGAATATGAATATGAACAAGTACTTGATTAAGTAATATTAAAAGAATCATCAAACTGAATTCAAAATATGAGATAAATCACATTAAGAAACATGAACTGAATGCAAACAAAAATAAATAATCACCAAAAAATAAGAAAAAAACTGAAAGTTAAACATACATAAGCCCTTAAGTCACAAAGTTATATAAATGCATGGTAGAAGCAAAAAATAATGGTAACTATCCAAGTTTACAGTACATGATTGGTTCAGTCCTCTGTCCTATTCTATCTAGGTGGATATCATCTTTCTTTATGGAAAAATAAATTTCGTTCTTCGTTGACGACACTTGATGGCTTCTTGTTCGCTGCGACCTGCTGCTTGGAGACAAGTCCTGGGAGAAAATATCCTTGTGTATTTGTATGCAATAACAAGTGTGTCCTTGACTTCCTACTGAGATTGTGTGATTGTGTTTATGCAAAATTTCATTGGACATTCTTACTGTAATTTCTGAGTAACCTTGTACATTAAACATATAACTTCACTGCTTGATACTAAAAACAAAATTGGCAACCTCGGTTTAAAGGAACCGGTTAGTGGTTAATACTTGTAGGTTTCTTCTACTGTGACAACAATTAGTAAGCTTTCACCAATCAATATCTTGTTAGTAAGTTTTCAACAACTACTATCTTGTTAATGAGTCTTCATCAATTAACTTCTTGTTAGTGAGTCTTCATCAATTAATATCTTATTAGTAAGTTTTTTCATCAATCAACATCTAATGGATTTGAACAAAGTAAGTGTATTAATTACCCCTTCAATATCTTAGTCATTTCTGAAACGAATTGTCTTATCTTAAAATCTCTTAATATCTATCTTAACCCGTCTTATTTATTCTTTTACTTCTAAGAATGTTCTTATGGAACGATTTAAACCTAATATACGTCTTAAAATTCTTATACTAACGCATTGAACCGTTTCTTACATACCCAAATAATTCCCTTCAAGTCAAAATAAATTTGAAGTTAAGTGCACTTAATCCAAAAAAAAAATTGCTACAAACCAACTAATTAAAGTAAGAATTGCAACAATAAAAGATTATTCCTAAGTCGACCGATGAAGGTAAACTTAGCAATAACGAAATCAAATAAATACATGGGAATAACTGGATGAATTAATGGGTTTGTTCTTCTATTTCACTGAAAAGTGACTCTTCTATTTCTTAGGTTATATCTAGTTCCTTCTTCTGGAATTTCTTCTGACGACTCTGTCATTTCGGATTCTTCGACTTCTTTGGCGTTCTCTTGACTTTGTCCTTGTTTATCCAAAACTTCTTCTTCTTCTAATGATTCAGCATATGTGGAAGGCATTTGGTTATTCATTTTCTTAACCTTTATCTTAGTTTCTTGTACGTCTACGACCTTGTATGGTCCTGTGAATTTGGTGGCTAACTTATAATTAATACCACTTCTTACTTCCTTCTTAATATAGACTTCATCCCCTTTCTTGTAGTCTACAGGCCTTAATCCTTCTTGATGCTTCTCTATCATATTCTGCTGGGCTTCTTATAAATTCTTGTGCAATGGCTTGGATTACTTTAAAGTTCCCGATTCTTATCTTCATGATATCTTCAGAGTAATTAGGCTGTATTTGCTGATTCAGCCATGCATAAGGTAATCTGGGTTCATATCCCATCAAAGCTTTTATGGGAGTTGCTCGAGTACTCGTATGATGCCTTGCATCAATGATAATTGGACTAAAGGTAAATTGACGTCCAGTCAGGATCCTGTCCTACTGTGTGACGCAATCGTCTAAAACCTTCCTGTTATTCCTTTCAACTAGGCCATTGCTAGCTGGGTGATACGGCTGTATCGCTACCTTTTCTACCTTAAAGGCGTTACAAATTTTTCTTGCAACTAACGATTGTTTTGTTGAACTCTCGTCCCATTATCAGAAATAATGAGCTGTGGGTGCAATAAAATCTGCAAAATATCTTATCGAAAAGTGCGGTTGCACAATCCTTGGCACTTTTACTAGTTAGTGGTACCAACTCTGTATAATCTCGTGAGCGCGTCGATACACTAGTATATTCTTATTCCCTTTACTCGTGGTATGGAGATTTGTGATAAGATCAATAGATACTCTTTCGAAAGGAGTCTGTGGGATAGGATATTTCCCTAGTGGTACTTCCTTGTCTGTTCTTCCCTTGTAGCTGTTGCATGTATTGCAGCTCTTCACATAATTACTAACATCCTTGTGAATTCCCTTCCAATGGAAAGTTCTTTGAATTAATCTAATTGTCTCATCCCTTCCTGGGTGAGCTCTCATGTCATCGTCGTGCATTAGCTCAATGACCTTGTTTCTTAGACTCTTAGGTACTAACCTTTTGTGCAGTACACCTAGAAATTGACCAATGGTCATATTCGTGACACATCCAAATTAATACGCCATCTATGTCCGTTAGTGCATCTGTGGGACATCCAACCTTCCTACCTAGTTCGGTTTAATTCTTGTTGGCTGTGTTTTCTTTCGTTTCTAACGTATTTAAACAGTTCCCTTATATCTTCATCTCTTTCTTGTTCCTTTATGAAATTTTGCCGGGAAAGCTCCTCTGTATAATGCATGGTAAGTACATTTACGTCACTGCACATTGTTTCATTCTTTTCTTCTTCTTGACTTATCATATTTATACTATCATCTTGTGATACATATCTTGATAATGCATCTGCTACCTTATTCGTCTTCCAGGGACATATTTCACCTCTATATCATAATCTTGGGCGTCATGAACCAACGGGCTCTTCGTCCAGAAAAATTAGGGTTCTTTAGCATTTCTACTGCAGCTGAATGATCCGTGAACACGGTTATCTTGTAACCAAAAATGATATATCTGAAATGCTTTAAAGCGTTCTAATAATAGCTAGAGACTCGAGGTCTGTTACTGAGTAGTTCACTTCGAGGGCTTTAATTTCCTACTGTAATAAGAACATGGCATTTATACTTATTATCTTGTCTTTGCATTAAACATGCTCCTATACCAATGCAGCTTGCGTCCGTGGCTAAAAGGAATTCTTTGCCAAAGTCTGGGAAGCTAAGTACTGGGGGATGTGTTTAATCTTTCTTTCAATCATCGAATGCTTCTTGCTGCTTGTCTGTCCATACAAATGATACGTGTTCCTTTAAAAGTTCAGTTAGTGGTGCGGATATGACTGCAAAGCTCCCTATGAACTTGCGGTAAAATCCTGCTAAACCTAAGAATGACTTTACGTCCTTCTTGCACTGAGGTGTAGGATATTCCTTGATTGACTTTATCTTTAAGTCGTTTACTTCTACGCCCTTTTTCACTTAGGTGTATGACCAAGGTAGTCTATTTTCCTTTTAAGGAAGTTACATTTCTTCAGTTTAAGCTTCAGGTTGGCTTTTCTTAATCTCTTTAGGACTTCTCTGACTAAGTCTATGTGTTCCTCTATAGTGTCTGTTTGCTATTGTACCAAATTCATCCTATGGTAACAGTTGTACGTCCTTGCCTAGTAAATCGCCCAAAATTTTATCCATTAATCTTACAAAAGTTACCGGGCTTGACTTTAGACCAAATGGCATTCTTACATACTGGTATCTGCCGTTACTAGTGGAAAAAGCAGTCAAAGGTTTACTTTCTTCGTCTAGAGGGATTTGCAAGAATCCCTGCAATAAATCTATGTGGTGAAGTATCTCTTGGACCCTATAGTGGCGATAAGATCTCGCATTGACGGCATTGGATAAGGATCATTTTCAGTAATTTGGTTCAATTTTCTGAAACAATCCACAACTATTCTGTAAGTTTTGTCCCTTTTAGGAACTAGCAAAAGTGGAAAAGACCATGGGGATTTAGATGGTTCTATTATTCCTTGCCTATTCATTCTTTGTACTTCTCTTCAATGATCTCCTTCTGGGAATGTGCTACTCTGTAAGCTGGTATGTAAATTGGCTTGGTGTTCAATGGAATGTCTATCTTGTGCGTTATTTCGCGTGTATTTCCCAAGGTGTCGCCGTCTAGAGCGACTATATCATTATATTCGCACAGTAAGTCTATGAATTCTTCTCTAACATGGTTTTCCTTAATTTCCTTTAAATGAAACATCCTATTTCAGCTCTTCTCAGTTTTATGTCCTGAGCGTAATTTTCATTTCCTTTACTAATTGCTGCTACTGTTTCCCTGTTCTAACAACTCGGATAGGTATGGAGTATACTTCTGCTAGGCCTATCTCTGTACCTGGTGTTAATTTTAACCTTTCCTCCTCTGTTATTCGTAATCTGTAACGCTATTTTGCCCTGTCTGACTTCATGTAAACTAGAAGAATAATGTATTCCATTTACTTGCGACTTTTCAGTAAGCGTGAGAATTTCCTTTCCTTCAAAAATTGGATTTACTGTACATTCTACCCACGTACTTTCTCCTGGTTTAAGTCTTAATTCCCTTTCTAACTTTAAATAAGTGCATTGATTTGATTCTATAACGGTTATGTCTGTCGTGAACTCGTGATGCATCTGGAATTATCTTCCTCTGTCTTGATCCTTCTTTAAATACCTTTCATCGTGGGATTCTTTTTGTTGAGTCTGGGTTCTTTTAATTGGCTTGCATATTGGTATCTAGAAATCTCAACGACCGTTTCAATCACTAGTTGTTCTCTAGGGGCATCAATGCTTATCCCTTGTCTAGCCATAGTTGGATAACCTATCAGCAAATGAGCAAAAAGCTAATTGTATATCTCTGGCTACCAGAACATTTTCTCTTAGAGCAATTCTTCCTAGCCTAAATGAAAATCTAACTGTCCAATTACGTGGATATCATTACCCTGGACGTCTGTGATTCTACAATCTACCGCTGTGTTTCAATCTTAAGTGAGAAAATACAACCGATACACCTTTTCTGACATTATATTCTTGGGACTACCTGTATCAAAGAATGTAATAATAGGTTTCTCTAGACCGACATGTGCTGGAAATAATGGTCTATAATTATATTCATTTCCTACATCAACTTTGCTAACCTGTGTAGCTGGGCGGCTTAGCCTTGACATTCCGGACGTTCTCTCTGTTATAGAGGAAGATTTCCATTGTACAGTAAGCAGAAAATTTCCCATTGCGTCGTCTGACATTGACTGAACTTGGTTGATACCCTATACTTGCTGTTTTGATTAGCATATCTATTTGGGACGGAATCCTATTTCCCTCTAGCTGGGGGAGTTGACTATTGTTTCTAACTTCTGCCTCCTTCGACTGAGATCTACCTCTAGGAGCTGAAACAAATTTATTTCTGCATTCTCGGGCACTATGTCCTGTTCTCTTATGGAAAGGACAGAAGGCTATCCCTCGGCAGTCACTGGCATAATGCCTCTCTTCTGACAGTTATAACACGTGACTGCTCGAAAATCCTACCTTGAGAAGATTTACCTGGCATCTTATTCTGATTTCTAGATGGTGTCCTAGATCTATTTGGACCTCTTTCTTTTTGTCCTAAAGCGACTAAAGGTCTGTATATAGGATTCCCTTCAGGTCTTCTACCTAGGATTTGTTTCCTATCCTCTTCAATCTCTGCTACATCATCGGATGTCTCCACTTACGGGTCATCCCCCTGCAAGACTTCTGTTGGCAGGCTTCCAATCATTATTGCTAGTCTAAATATTTTTTTAACATGACTCATTAGCATTTTTTGCTTGCCTCCTTCTACCTCTATCCAACCTGTGGATTCCATGAAGTTACCCCATTCATTCATATTGTTATACAACTGAGAGCTAAACTCTTGATAACGTCTTTCGTCTAACTTAAATTGACGCACTATCCTTGCCAAGCTAGTAACTGGATCTCTTTCACCAACTGTGGAATAAACCTTCCTAAAATACCGTTTCAGTTCTTCCCAATTCTTAAGATCTCGGTAAGTCTCGGAGTGGACGTAGCGTTCTAAGTCTCCTCCGGCTTCCAAATCAAGATAACTCTTGGCTTCAATAAGCTTTTCTCTATCTGTCCCCGTTATGCTATCTAGGCGTGTCTCCACTTGCTCTATCCAGTTCTCTAAGTTACAAGCTAACTGACCATCCTTTCTTCCGCAAAACTTAGCTGTGTGATTAATCACATGTCCCTTATGTGTTCCCATTACTGCTGCGTTCGAATTCGCGGACTGTGTACTCTCCGTCATGGTTAATTTCCTTGTTTGACTTCTCGTGAGCACAGGCGTTCTTACGTTCTGATAAGGAGTCGGTCTTCCTTTGACCATCGACTCGTTAATGGAAATTTCTTAAGTACTGAGTATCATTATAAGTATCAAAGTTATGACAGTAATATCCCGAAAAGAAAATAATAACAATAAATTGTTTTTACTAAAGTATTCGATCACCATAAAAAATAAAAGAATTTTCCCCAGAAATATTCTCAAGTCTTACGTTACCGGTAAGCGATTCTTAAAACCAACAACAACAACAAAAACCCTCTTAAACAGTACTGGTTTAAAACGATACTGAACTGACCGTAAAGTGTACGCTAACGAGAGACCTCCCGTGAATTACCCTTGTTATCCTAAACAAACAAAATAAAAACACAAGTAAAACATTCATTCGACTGTAAACGAATAAAAAAGTAAAAGCAAATACTAAACAAAAAAAACAAAACAAAGTACAAGAAATCGCAAAACAACCAAAATCACAAAAAAAATAACATAAAATGACAACAATCAAAATTAGAAATTAAAATTTAAAGTTATTGGTTCAGTAAATACAAATGTTCGGGAAAAGGTCTTAGTAGCTGATTAGTTATAATTAGTAAAATGAAATATCGTAGAGTTTTCGTTGCCAAAAAAAAAGGTTCAGTGTGAAAATCTTTTAATCTTGAAACACCAGAAATTGTCTAACTGAAATGTTAATCGCGTAATTTCCTTTAAAAAGGTTTTAATGTTATGTAAGTGTGGGGACATTTATTTGGACTTAACTTCTTTCGTCTTCTTCGGCAACCCGGGTTTACGTCTGACAGCTTGCGTTCGCCTACCAGCGCGTTGAATGATGTGTTGGTTTCCCCCTCTCTCTCTCTCTTCTTCTTCTCTTCGGGAAAGGGGACCTCTCTCTCTCTCTCTCTCTTTCCTCTCAGAGCAGGATTGCGTTGACGGATGCGTTTTCGGGATTATGTTTTCTTTCCTCTTGATATATTTCTTTACGCTTTCGATATCTTGTTCTTCTAGTGGAACGACTGTTCTTGTTCTTCAGAGTGGAGTTTTACTTTCGCAAAGTGTGGGTGGCTTTTTTTGGAGCGCTTTTATTGTTACAACTCGGTAACTGTCTTTGTATTTGGGGAAGCACTGGTAACTGTCTTTGGGGGAGAACTTTCTTTTTCGAGTGGCGTGAATGGATTGAAATTCTCTGCCGACACTAAACTTTTGATTCCGTTTTCGCGGCGCTGTTTTTAACTGTCATTCGTGTCTTCGTATCACGTCCTGCTAGCCACCAGTTTCTTTACTGTCTCTTTTGTCTCTTCCTATCCTTACCGCTCGACATCAGTCAATCTTGTCACTATATCAATCTTTATCTCATCGTATCCCATCGCTCTGCCACCAATAAATCTGTGACGGTACTTACTTTCTCGTACACAGCTCTAAGGTAACGTGTGCCGACACTGGAGGCTATACTTTGGAGAATTAGCAAAAAGGGTTATCGTTTTGGATGAGAAATGAAGATTGATATTTTCTTAACATAGGTTTATTCTTCGCTGGGGTACTTATAAAGGTTTCCACCTTCTGAGTTACTGGGCTTTGGACTGATAAAACTTAATTGGCACTTGTTGCAATTACGAATCTATAGGCACGAGGGAAATTTACTGAGTATTGATTGTCACTTTCACTGTCTTTCTTTGATTGATTCGCACACCACACTTTTGCACCTGTTCTTCTTCTGGGGATTCTTCTGTCTTTCTCTGTTTCAGGCCATGCCACTGCAGTTCTCCCCTCATACTCCCCAGTTGTTCTCTCTCTTGGTTTCTCTGTTCCCCTTTGTCTCGTGCTCCCTGCTTTTCTGCTGCTCTCTCTGTCTCGCCTTTTTGTTCAGTTGAAATCTCCTTAGCCCCGCCTTTGGATTTTTGGATTCTGACTGGGTGTGGCATTTTCTGAAAGACTTCTTGTGCCTTAGTGGCTGCAAACATTATACAAGACCGCCTTCCTGTCAGGTCTTCTACAGTAATTCGTAGGCTTTGAATTTGTATACGCCTCCTTCTTCATGTCCTGGCTTCTAAGGGGTGTATCCATTTGGTAGCCTCATAGGTCATTCGTTGATACGCCTTTTGGGCTGTCTTATGACCAACACTCATGGCTTTTGATTCGTCAATACTAGAGGCCTATATTTGGGAGGGTGGAGCTTAGATTTTTTCACAACAGATCCACCTTTGAAACAAGGAAGCTTGAATTTCCCTTGGTTATATTAAACAGAAGGCTCTTGAAAAGGTCACCTTACATTAATTCTCCGACGCTTGAAGTGTCACAAATGTCGGGCGTGCCAGAGAATCACTTAATCATCGGAGATGAGGCGTAATGGGTTGGATTCCAATTTCTCGAAGATGCCTGGGAGATGCAGACCAGATGCCTGTGGGCTAACGCCTAATCGCTTGGGTCGAGTCCGAGAAAACGATACCTTCGTAAAAATTAATTATTTTCATTCTCTTATCCCTCTTTCTTTTCTTATTATCCGTTTCGTGCCTTTTTCTTAAGTATTATTAAGTTATTGCCTTTGGAATAACAACACTGTGCCACACTATTACATATATATAGAGAGAGAGAGAGAGAGAGAGAGAGAGAGAGAGAGAGGAGAGAGTGCGAGATGAGAGAGAGAGAGAGAGGAGAGAGACGAGAGAGAGAGAGAGAGAAGAGAGAGACTATGTTTTTGCTCTGCTATGATCAGTTGTGCCTCAACTCAAGTAAAGGGGTTGTGTAGACCAAAAGATCTTGGCAATTCACGTCATTTCATTTTCCTCAGTGGCATCACCTTTATTTATACATAGCATCATGTTTTATATAATATATTTCGTGATAAAGTTTTATATATATATATATATGATATATATATAGATATATATATATATATATATATATAATATATAGTATATAAAGAGAGAGAGAGAGAGAGAGAGAGAGAGAGAGAGAGAGGAAGGCGATGGCCAGTAAGACACATCAGCGTGAAGGGGTGGATATTGGAAACGTTGTTAAATCATTGTAATTCTTTATTTCCTACGTTTTGTAATAACTTTATTACATCCTCAGGGAATCCGTTAGTCAATCAATAAAATTACTTTAAAAAATAATATAAAATTCCACAACATTTACATCACAAACACAGAATTTAAAAGAAAGACACAAACACACAAAGAAACATAAACAAGACCAAAGACCGCTAACCAACCCTATGCAAAGAAGGCAAAGACAGAATAACAATACATAAATAAAAGTTAACACAGGTATAGTTGCGTGGAGGAGGTCTGGGTATTTAACTAGGGAACCAGTTGTTTAATAAATAATGATTCAAGGATGGTCAGTTCTTTTGATATATGTTTTACAATTTTGTGAATGGTTTCTTATGTTAGAATATTCGGGATTGGAGAGCCTACAGCCAGTACAGAAACTTAATCCCCGATGAGAGTCGATTCTGACCCGCAGTAACCTCCTCGTGGATCCAACATATGTCCCAGAGTTACACTTAGGGACTAATATACCACGTAGGAGGTCAAAAGAGGGTCTAATCGATCTTTATATATGAAAAAGGAACCAATTGTTAGTGGGTTTATTGGGATTAATTTCAGATTAATGGCACCATAATGTTTATGAACAATTTGTGCAAACTTTTTTTGAGACGAGTCATCATGTAAAAAAGGGAATTTGCCATAAAAAGCTAATTTTGGTACTGTACAGGGTTTGGCGACATTAGCGAATAGTTTGTTAAGAAACATACGCAGCTTTTTATAAAACAAGGTCTGTAGGAAGCAATTATTCGTAAAATATCCAGAAAGGAAATTCATTTCTTGGTGGAAGGATTGCCAGTTCGATGTAATAAAAAACGGCCTCTGAAGGTGAGTAAAAATAGAGTTTAGTTTAAAATCATAAAAACAAGATCTATAGTAACTAGATCCTAAACCAGTAAAAGTCTTCTTTCTAAAAACAGATGTATTAAAAGAGCCATTATCCCTTGTGACAAGAACGTCTAAGAAAGGTAATTGATTATTCACCTCTTTTCTGCGGTAAACTTAATGTTACTATGTTTATTATTAACATATGCTAAAAAGGAGCCAATATCACAGTCATTTTTAAATAAGGCGGTGTCATCAATATACCTACCATAGAAGGGTGGACGGAACCTGAATGGGCAGTCATCTAACATGCGTTCTTCCAGCGAGCACATGAAGATGTTAGCAAAAGCAGGAGTACAGTTAGACCATCCCATCGTTACTGGCATATTTGTGATGTCACTGGTAGGTGGCCATAAAAGAAAACAAATAATTTAAGGGTCACTATGGGAACTGTTTGCCCACACCCATTCTCTATCTCTTTCACGACCTTGTGTGAGAGAGGTCCCTGTTAATCGCCAGGTAGTACTGGATGATAGTTTCCTAGTTCTTCACTCTGGTGGGGTCAAATACTGACTGATGACTTTTTTACCTGAACGAACCTCAGTCAGATCAGCCACGTAACGTCATGCGCAAGATTGTCCTATTTTGGTCAGAAGCGGTCTAACCCTGTAGTCTATTAATCCTGGCCGAAAGTAGGACCCAAGGGAGAGCCCATGGCTACACCGTTCGTTTGCTTATAAAGTTTGCCATAAAAAACAAAGCAGTTCTGAAAGAGTTTTAAAATATGAATGATTGAAATTGTTAAAAATAGAATCTGGTTCAGGAAAAAGTTTGTTTAAGATAATATCGATAGTTTCTTCCACAGGGACATTAGTAAAAAGAGATTCAACGTCTAAACTCGCCATTTTCAAATTAGCGTCCTGAAATAAAACTTTATCCTTAAAAGAGTAAGAGTTACTGAGAGTAAAACCCTTTTTAGTCAGCAGTTCTAAAAAAGGTACCAAATATTTAGCTAACTTATAATTAGGTGTATTATATGATGCCAAAATTGGGAGACCATATAAAACTCCAAAGCATGATCCGGTGACAGACAAGTCCTGGTATGTATTATCATCTATAATTTCCACTTTCTTTAGAAGACGTAAAAATCTGTTTATTTTGTCCTCAATTACTGTGATATTGGGAAAATCAGGTGCTCCAATTTCAGTGAACTTACCTTGGTCTCTTAAGGTAGTCAGCATTTTTTCTTTATAGTCGGTTGTATCCAATAAGACAGTGCCTTTCCCTTTGTCGGGTCTGGTAATAACCAGATCTTTTCTACTTGCCAGGTGTTTAAGGATGTGATGATCTTCCTTTTTAAAGAATGGAGTCCAGCGCATTTTCAATTTTCTAAATGCACCCTGGGACAGTTCGAAGAGTTGTTTCTGAAGGTCGCTTTTGTTTACGTTGAACGGTAATGCTGTCGGCCTGTGGAAAATCGACTCGATGGTTGGCCTCAGCACTCCAACAATTGTGGTCAAGACCTAAGCATCTGCTTTTGGATCTAAGCAGTGTCTAGCATACGTGATTCCCATACATTACAGGACTTTCTTTGCATACAGTCACTAAACACTAACTAAACAGCAATGTACAATCACTAAACACTAACATGCACACTTAACATACACACACTCAATAACACTAAACAATTACTGAATACTCAACACCCACTAGGCACTCATAAAGCACAAAACCCCATTAAATACTCACTGTACCCAAATACTCAGTAAACATTCACTAAACACTCACCTAATCCTAAATATTCATTAAACAATAAACAATATGAAGCATTCACCAAGCCCTCAATATATACTAAACATTCACTAACTCACTATACACTAAACATTCACTAACTCACTGTGACTAAACATTCATGAAGCACTCACCATACACTACACGCTCACTAAACCCTAAACACTCATTAAACACTAATCAGTGATTGAACATCCGCTCATCACTCATTAAACACTTACACACTAAACACTAACATTCACAACACATTCACTGAACACTCACTAAACAAACATTCACAAAACCCTAAACACTCACTAATCATTCACTGAATACTTACACACTAAACATTTACTAAACCCTGAAAACATTGTAAACATTCACTAAACCCTAACCACTCACTAAATATTCACTGAATGCTTACACTAAACATTTGCTAAACACTAAAATTCACAAAATATTCACTAAACCCTAAACATTCACTTAACACTGATATGCATTAAACTTTCACGAAACCCTAAATGCTCACTAAACACTTACACACTATAAACATTCACTGAATACTTACAACTAAATATTCACTCAACTCTAACATTCACTCACAAGACAATCACTAAATACTCACTATACTTTCACTGAATATCTACACACTAAATATTCCCTAAACCCTCAACAAACATTCACAGAATAGTTACTCAATAAACATTCAGTAACATTCACAAAACGTTCATTCACTAAAAACTTACTCATAAGCATTCACTAATCACTTACTAAACCCTAAACATTCGCAAAACACTTACTCATTAAACACTAACAATTTTCTAAAAAATCATAATTGCGCTAATCCCATAGAGCATCAATCACTGGAATGGTGATCTCCCTGCCTAGCATATGACCTCGAGCGGCCATATTGAAAGGTCTCGGTCCAGCTTATGGTACTATACTTTATAACTTATTTTTTCTTCTGTTTACTATCATTACTATTAATATTATTTTTACTATTGGTATTATTAATATTGTTGCTGGTATTATTATTATTATTATTTTCATTATTATTATTATTATTATTACTAGGCCCAATTTTATAGAGAGAAATTTACAGTCATTAAGCACTAACTAAACAGTAATTTACAATCACTATATAATAACATTCACATTACACTTTCACTCACTAAATACTCACAGTTACTAGACACTCACTCACTAAACACAAATGTACTAAACACTCACTGAACACTTACATTTAACATACACTTGCATCAATAACACTAAACACTGTATAGTCAACACTCACTAGGCACTCACTATACACTAAACACTCACTATACCACAAACACTCCATAAACATTCACTAAACACCCTCAATCCTAAACATTCAGTAAACACTAAACAATCACTAAGCATTCACTATACACTAAACATCCACTAAGTACTCACTATACACTAAACATTTATTAAACACTAAACACTAAAAAAACACTAAATACTCACTAAACACTAAATACTCATTACACTACTAAACACTCACTAAACATTCACTGAATACTTATTAAACATTCACTAAAAACAAACTCATAAAACATTCACTAAATCCCAAGCACTTGCTAAACATTTGCTGAATACTTCACAGTAAACACTCGCTGAATACTTACACATTAAACATTCACTAAACCCTAAACATTCACTGAATGCTTATGCACTAAACATTTGTTAAACACTAACATTCACAAAGCATTATCTCTAAATTCTAAACACCCACTAAACACATTCATTCACTAAACACTAACATAGACTAAACCTTCACTAAACCTAAACACTCACTAAACATTAACAGAATGCTTATGCACTAAAAATTTGCTAAACACTAAAATTCACAAAACATTGTGACACACTAACATTCACTGAATACCTACAGTAAACATTCACTAAACTAACATTCACAAGAAATTCATTAAACACTCACTAAACATTCATTGATTACTTACACTAAACATTCATACAACATTCATTAAAACCCTAAAGAATAACTAAACATTCAATAAATACTTGCATAATGAAGGTTTAATAATATTCATAAAACCCTAAACATTCAGTAAACAATCACCAAACCCTAAAGTAAACATTTACTCATAAACATTCAATAAACACTTACTAAACCTGAAAAATTAGTAAACACTTACTCATTAAACACTAACAATAAAATAATTCACAATCTCACTAATCCCGTTCAATTTGCAGGTTACCAGACCTTCAAAAATGGCCACAAGGCTTTGCAACACCACCCTGGTGGAAGACCACTGAACTACGTAGTACTGGTATACAGACAGCAACTCCAGGTATCTGCTTTCTATGGCTAATCCCCTGTTCAATTTTCAAGTTAAAGATGGCCGCAAGGCTTTGCAGCACCGCCCTGGTGGAAGACCACCAAACTATGTAGTACTGGCCAAGGTGGGTATGAGAAAGGTGGTTGCATCTGTATCAAAGGAAATTGACTAGTCGGCATCTCTTGCCTGCCTAGGCCACGCCCCCTTTATAGCAGGGCTGTGCGTTGAAGGTGTGGCGGATCACAAGCTAAAAAAACAAAAACAAGCAAGACCTCCCCACATTTACATTAACCACTCCTGGCTTACAAATTTCCCCCAGCCACACTTTCCCCTTTACGTTACTTTAACTACTAACAGGACACTTGGTACAGCAAGGCAAAAAGCACAACCTCAACCACATTTACTCACCAGGAAACTTGACACAATCAGGGCGAGAAGCTGTGCTTTCAGCATATTATGACCGTCGAAAAACAATTCCACTACTACTAGTGAACAAACAATCAAATAACAAACCACTATCATCAACTTCCACTGAACATTTAAATACAAAAAGAAAACAAGCAAGCTCTAAGACATACAAAGCACAATAAATCACTAACACAAACAAACACCAAACAATCACCAAGACTATACAACAAACTACAACATAAAACACCAAAAATTACTTGAAAATTGAACAGGGGATTAGCTGTAGAGGGTATATACCTGGAGTTGCGATCTCTATGCAAATGTTTAGTGAATGTTTACTGAATGTTTAGGATTTTGTGAATGTTATTGAATCTTTATCATGCAAGTATTTAGTGATTTTTTAGTTAGTCTTTAGGGTTTTAATGAATGTTGTATGAATGTTTAGTGTAAGTAATCAATGAATGTTCTGTGAGTGTCTTGTGAATGTTAGTTTAAAGACTGTTTACTGTAAGTATTCAGTTAATGTTTAGTGAGTGTTTTGTGTAGGTTAGTGTTTCACAAATGTTTAATGCTTAAGCATTCCATGAATGTTTAGTGAGTGTTTAGGGTTTAGTGAAGGTTTAGTGCATGTTAGCGTTTAGTGAATGGATATGTGATGTGTATGTTTAGTGGGTGTTTAGAATTTAGAGAAAATGCTTTGTGAATGTCAGTGTTTAACAAATGTTTAGTGCATAAGCATTCAGTGAATGTTTAGGGTTTAGTGAATTTTTAATGTGTAATTATTCAGCAAATGTTGTGAAAGTATTCAGTGAATGTTTGGGATTTAGTGAATGTTTTATGAATGTTTGTGTTTAGTGGTTTAATGAGTATTTAGGGTTTAGTGAATATTTAGTGTTTAATGAATGTTTAGTGTTTAATGAGTGTTTAGGGTTTAATGAATGTTTTGTGTATAGTGAGTACTTAGTGGACGTTCAGTGAATAGTGAGTGTTTACAGTGAATTCTTAGTGATTGTTTAGTGTTTAATTAATGTTTAGGATTGAGTGAGTGTTTGGTGAATGCTTACGGAGCATTTGTAGTATAGTGAGTATTTAGCGAGTGTTTAATGCTTTTTGAGTGTTTAGTGTATAGTGAGTGCTTAGTGAGTGTTGACTATTCAGTGTTTAGTGTTATTGAGTGTGAGTGTATGTTAAGTGTAAGTGTTTAGTGAGTGTATAGTATGTGTGTGTTTAGTGAGTGTGAGTGTCTAGTAACTATGAGTTAGTGAGTGAAAGTGTATTGCGAATGTTATTGTATAGTGATTGTAAATTACTGTTTGATTAGTGCTTAGTGATTGTAAGCTAAAAAAAAAAGTCCTGTAATTTACAGGGACTATTTATGCTAGACACTGCTTAGATTCAAGATCTGCTTAGCAATTACCCTGCATTTCCTTGCAACTGGAGAATCCTACAAGAGCCTGACATTCCAATTCCGAGTAGATGCCAACACAATCTGCGGTATTGTGCCTGAAACTTGTAGAGCCATAGTGACTGCATATGAAGATAAGGTTGTGCAGTTACCCAAACCCCCAGAGCAATGGAATGAAGAAGCCCGTGGTTTTGAAGAATACTTGAATTTCCCACATGCCCTTGGAGCAGTAGATGTGAAACACATCGGAATCCAAAACCCAGTGAAAGGAGGAATTCTATGGGGGAATTGATGAATTGGTTGCATCTGACAACATTCTCAAGGGTTGCTTGTGTGTGTGTGTGTGTGTGTGTGTGTGTGTGTGTGAGAGAGAGAGAGAGAGAGAGAGAGAGAGAGAGTGCTGGTTGTTTCGTCTGATGTCTTATTGGGTTGTTTGCGTTCGGAAGCGATAGGAAGGATCTTGGATGTTCTGCGTATTTATTATATTGTATTTTTATGTTTATTATTATTGTTAAGATAGTCTGGAGAAGGTTGTGTCTGTTTTTTTGTTTTTGTTTTGAGAGAGAGAGGGTGTGAATGATGAATGGATGGTTGACGAGTGAATTGCTTGTTTGGTGGGCGTTTTGGCTCATTGAGTGGCTTGGCCGCCAAGCATTTGGAGTCGGTCAGTGAGGGCATTCGGAGTGAGAAGCAGTCAGTCAGTGATGGTATTCTGAGTAGTAGTCAGAATCTGTAGTTTTTTTTTTTTTTTTTTGAGAGCGAGCAGTCATTGTTTCAGAAGTCTTTGGCGGTGCTGGGTGTTGTTGAGAAATCGAAATTGTCAGGCTTGTGTCCGTCTGTGTTTGTTGTGTTCGATGTGTGGTTTGTTGGTGACAGTGTTGGTGTTGTTGCATTTGTTGGTGTTGCGTTTTAGGTTGCTCCTGGAGTTTTTTTCGACAGCCATACCACATTGAAAGCACAGCTTATCGCTCTGATTGAGTGCAAGTTTTTCTAGTGAGTAAATGAGTTTCAAGATTTTGAGTTTTTTTTTGCCTTGCTGAACCAGGTGTCCTGTTTATAATTAACCCTTAAACGCCGAAGCGGTATATTAAAAATCGTCTCCCGTATGCGGCGGGGTCTCGGAGTAAGCGCGGAAGCGGAAAAAATATTTTTTCAAAAAATCACAGCGTGCTCAGCTTTCAAGATTAAGAGTTCATTTTTTGCTCCTTTTTTTGTCATTGCCTGAAGTTTAGTATGCAACCATCAGAAATGAAAAAAATATCATTATCATATATAAATAATGCGATATATGACAGCGCAAAAACGAAATTTCATATATAATTGTATTCAAATCGCGCTGTGAGCATAACGGTTAAAGCTAACGAGTTAATTTTTTTCGTTGTATTGTACACTATATTGCAATCATTTTGGTATATAACACATCGTAAAACGATCAAAGCAACACAGAGAAAATATTATCACAAAATGATGCATGAATTCATAACGTGCGGATGTAAAAAAATGTTTTTTTCAAAATTCACCATAAATCTAAATATTGTTCTAGAGACTTCCAATTTGTTTCAAAATGAAGATAAATGATTGAATATTACTATACTGTAAGAGTTTCAGCTTACAATTGCAGTTTTCGACCATTTCGGTCGAGTTAAAGTTGACCGAATGTCGAATATTTTTTTATATTTTTTATATGGAAATATTTCGAAAATGAGAAAAGCTACAACCTTCAATTATTTTTTGTTGTATTCTACATGAAATTGCGCACATTTTCATATATAAAACTCTATGAAACGCCTAATATAAAATGGAGCAAATATTACGCATTTCGGAGATTTGCGGCGGAGAATCCGCGCGCAAGGGAAGGGAAGGAGTTTTATTTTTAAATCACCATAAATCGAAATATTGTGCTAGAGACTTCCAATTTGTTGCAAATGAAGATAAATGATTGAATATTACTAGAATATAAGAGTTTTAGCTTACAATTGCGTTTTTCGACCATTTTGTTAGTCAAAGTTGACCGAAGGTTGAAATTTTGGCACTTATCGTTATTTATATGAAAATATTTCAAAACTGATAAAAGCTACAATCATGAGTATTTTTTAAGTTGTATTCTACATGAAACTGCGCACATTTTCATATATAATACTCCATGTAACGGCTAATTTAAAATGGTGCAAAAATTATGTCAAAGTGACGAAATAATTTCTGAGATGTGTCACTGATTCTTTTTAGTGCGATAAGAAAGAATTTGCGCTTGCGCGCATGCATAATGATTGTAAACAAAACAACGCCTTGATCCGTGAGCTCGCCTGGTAGGCCTATAAGTATTTTTCTGCGAATTTAAAAAAAAAAACTTTTTTTTATTGATGTACCATACGTCCAATTGGCACCCGACAGACAATTTATGTCGACGTTTAATACGTCCAATCAGCGTTAAAGGGTTTATATGTACATGAAGTGTTGAGTAAACATGATACATAACCATGCATCATGATAATAAAAGATGGGTTTAAACGTCTCCTACTATGAGATTCAGGGCCTCTGTAACACGGTTTTTTCGCAATAACTTTTATCTATGCATTTCATAAATATATCGCTTATTCAGAATACATATTATATCAACACATAAATTTTGAGTGTATTCTGCACTACGTAGGTTGAATAAATTTGGTACTTATAATGTAAAAGTGACCTTTTTTGAAGACGGGCCAATTTACTCAGAGAAAAGGTTTTGAACGCACTCGTTACGTAACTTATAGCATCATTCCTTCCCTCTTTCTCGATGGATGATTGGCTATACGTAACGAAGGCTAAACCTCTGGCAACAATGACATACAAATTTAAATACAAGCAAAGCAGTACACCTTTATGAACTCTGGAACCTCTCCACTGATAATTGTCATAATGAACAAACCAACAAAATATGATAATAAATACAAAAACACTTCGATTATTAGTCTAACTCCCAAAATAAGTTTCCAAAGAAATTACAGTCTACTTTATAGGTCACAATCAGATTGACTAGACGTAGGGAATAGTTGGTAATTACCAAAAACATAGTAGACAAGCTTGATTTGATAACTGCTATATCCAATGTCAAGCAATTTTTACTTACTGGGTATCTACCTATTTACTGAAAAAAAAAATAGCCGGTACCGTATATTGGCTTTAAACCTTCACCAATAATTATCGTCAGAATGGTGACTTCATGAGGCTCCACCCACTTTCGCCTTGTTATAATTCAGGATAACACTGAAGGCTACCATGGGCATTGTTGGATTAGAAAATTTAACTTCTGGCTATAAAAACTAATTTCTCGAGTAGTTGTAAGAAGTGCTAAATGATCCTCAAGGATCCCAGCAGTTGGTCTAAACGTTTAATTCATGTATATTACTGCTATACTGTTGCGGCACTACTGCTACAGTAGTATTACTACGCTAGCACTGATACCCCACCCAAATCTATGTATCGTTCCGCCATTCATAGTCTTTGGGTTTCAGAGCCGATGGAATTTCTGTCTGGTGGATGGGCGGGGCAACATTTAGTCAAAAGGTGTTTGTTTACCTTGCTTACGTAATGAATGTTTTTCGACTCTTGGCTCATAATCATTGGCCATGGCGTCGGCTAGATCATTTTTACTCTATAGAAATTAAAACTATAGGGTTTAGGTTATTGATAATGCTGACATAATTTGTGTGTGGTTGTAAAATATACATATGTCAACTTTCAACTACATCCGATGCTTTGACAAGGAGCAAAGTCCAAAAAACCGTGTTACAGAGACCCTGAATCTCATAGTAGTATGTTGACCTCGCTACTGGGATGCTGCCTTTTATAGCTGGGAATGCACGTGTCACAACATGGCTACTGTGCACGTTCTCTGAGCAGGTTGAGGGGTTGCCAATACATCACGTACGTCGAAACAGATACCGTACAGTGGGCCCCCCATATTTGTTTTCTCCGGATTCGCAGATTTCTCTCTGGATCATATCTACCCATTATTCACAGGAAATTTGTGTTATTTTTCTATGAAAAATATCCAGAAATTCCTGGTTTTTTAATTTCATCATGAAATGCACTTTTTGTGATAAAACTATTAAAAAAAACCAGGTATATAAATTTCTAGTGGGTTCTTCTTGAGTTTTACCCACCAAAATAGGTAGTTTTCAGCATTTTTATAGGGGTTCCAACTATTTGTGGGGGGCTGGTACACATCCCCCATGAATACGGGGGGGAGGGGGGTACCACTGTACACTGAAATTACTACTTATGTCTGCTGTAATCACATTACTTGTGTCTAAAGAGCTCTCAGGTACATCAGATGACATGAGGACTTTTAACAGTTGCTGCAGCTCGACCGCAATAACTATGTGCAACACCTAGTTGTTGCAATCACTTGGTGGATGTCGTGAAACTTGGCGACTGTTTGAGTGCAGATGAAAATTTGTGCGTAATTCGGCTTTTACGATGTACGCAGGCTCTAATCACCGATGTCTGATCCAGCCTTCAAGCCCTCTTGGTCCCCCGGGGGGGAGTTGAGTCTCCTGGCGGATGCGCTCGATGATGGGAGCCACCACTGCCGCCAGTACTGCTGCTGAAACTGGAGCGTTAGGGTAGAGGAGAGTGCACAGCTCTTCCGACAGCACGTAGGGTTGGCTGGATTTCACGTTCCTGCTGAAGCCTCCTACCCAGGCCTTAAGGGACGCCATCGAGGAAGACTTGAGTGCCAGACTAACCTGTAAGAAATAACCAAATTAGGTTCCCCAGTGTCTGGGAATTTTTCCCAAACCAAAAGTGTAGCAAAAATTTCACAGAAACAATGAGGCGAGTATGTTACCTACCGACTCATCTGTTACTATCTTAACCAGATCGTAGCACACCGTACAGGCTTCTCAGTGCCAGACCGCACTTTCCTCCACACGGATGGCGCAGTTGGCATGGGACCGGCAGACCTCATGCCCGTACGGCCTGTACAGAACGGCTTGACAACCCGTCACCTGGCAACGGACCATCTGTAAGTTGAAAAAGTAAATGAGTATCGTCAGATAATGCTGTCAGAATTAATTCCGGCAGTATGAGTACACTTCAACTAGATACTTAACCAGTTAAAGGCCAAATGGGTATAATTTTCAACTTACTTGTTATTAATAAAGCTCTGGATGTCTCCGCCTGCTCCAGAATCCATACTTGGGATCGGCAAAGCTATAACAAGCGGAGAGGGCCTGATACGAGCAGAACAGGGAATAAGGTCAAACCTAAGCCTGAGTCTGATCGCACCAAAGCAGAGTAATGCAACCTAACTAATTGTAGGCGCATTCTCTGAGCCCCGTTCCGCCCCCACCGGAGTGGGGAGCAGCGATAGCATGGAAAACAGAGCGGGGGGAACAACGGTACATGAAACTCCGGTGTACGTATACTTTCTGGCCTGTGTGATGGTAGACCACACTTCTTCAGAACAAATACGGGCCCGGAGACATACCAACAGAGGCTAAATAAAACATTCTCTAACGTAATCTCTCAAAAACTTCGCCTACTCCGGAATCCATAATCTCGTTATCACAATAGTAAAAGCCGGCGGAGATGGGCTGATACGAGCAGAACAGGGAAAATAGGTAAAACCTAGGCCTGAGTCTGATCACACTGGAGTAGAGAAGCAATTCTAAGGTAATTAGAAACGCAGCTCTAAGCCCAGTTCCGCCCCCACATGAGTGGGGAGGCAGTGATAACATAGAGGAGAACAGACAACAGAGCGACGGAGCAGTGGTACGTACAATCCGGCGTATAGCCTACTGGCTGGTGTAATGGTAGACCCCACCTGGCCCGAGGACCCACAGGCCCGGAGACATATCAAAAGAGATTACATAATCTACTAAACACCCAATCTCCTCCGACTAATCCTCTGGATAAGCTGTACGCTCTAGCTGTCGTTCATAGGTAGGATTACTTGTGCAGCGAGCTAGCTAGGCAGCACCGGAACGAGACCGGGGCAGGGGTGGGGTGGGGGAGAGTGTCTGGAGGAGAGTGGACGAGTCGTGATCGCCTGGCCACAGCAACCGGTCAGTGACCAACCACCTCTCGGGAGCCGTAACTAACCTACCACTAAAGGGGCAGAAGATGGTAGGCCAACTGACACCCTAAAGGGCGCAAAGGCCCAGGCTACACACAACAAGACAAATCATAAAATAATTGATGAGGAATTACTGGAAGAACTGCGAAAGGAGGGAGAGGAACGCACCCTCCGAGATCGATACAGATCCGGTCAGGTAGGCTAGCATGGCCTCCAAAGGACGTCATGAAGAGGACGGATAGAACCTAACTTAACCCTTCAAAATCGAATCTTCCGATCTGGTCAGGTACGATAGGTCTAGGCCCTACAAACATGACATGAGAGAGACTCTCTGTCCTGGACCACCCTCCAAGCAAAAATAACTGCCTGGACGGGAGGCAGTAAGGGAGGGGCCGAAAGGGTGGAGGGGCATAAGACTGCCTGGCCTACCTTCCAAAACCTAGCCTAGGTCTGGTCGGGTAGGCCAGGGAAGGACATCGCGAAGGACTTCCAACCTCAACAAAAGAAAACAATTATCTGAATAGTTTATCACAAAGGTGCAAATAATCGAGTGCATTACTGACTAACATCGAAAAACACACTAAAAGTATACATGCAGGAGTACCACGAGAGAGAGAGAGGAATCGCCCTCTCCCAAAAACCGACGTACTGCTAGGCTAGCCCAGAAGCCAAAACCACACAACTCGCGCATAACATATGAAATATAAAATCGTACGTACCAAGGGAAACTAACATGCTCCTGAGGGGTTGAGGATAACAAAGGGTGCCCCAAAAGGCTAAAAACGAAAGATAAACGTAAAAGAAAAGGCCTCAGACTACGTCAGGAGCGAGTTGGGCCCTACAAAAGACTAAAGTCGTAAGGATAAAACTCGTAAAACTAATGCTCCAGAAATCGACAGGAGCGAGAAAAATGAAAAGGCATACAAAAACAGTAGTCTAAACAGTGAAATGCTAAACGGTGGACAAAATCCATCACAAAATAACAACTGGGAAAAATACGCACGCTGCGAATGATGCACCCAAAATGGCGGATATAAGGAGCGTCACCCCGGTTCACGAGAACAAAGGGACTTAATAAGGTGCTAAAAAGGGATGCATCATGCCCTCACGAGAATCAAAAACGAAAATGGAATACTCAACTTAAAAGAAGAAGCTTGGGGCTCTGGGGCAGACATGCTTCGTCAAAAAACTTGTCTAGAGGACAGCGAAAAAAGCGTGTGCGAACACAAGGCATGCTAATATAGGAATGAAGCTTTCGGGCAGAAGTTGTAGTAGTAGCGAGCGGAAGGTACACGTTGTAACGGCACCTATCTAGAGAGGGGTTTTGAGAGGAGTCTTCTAATTGGCAGAATATCTGTAGTGGTGGCTTCCACTCGCCCTTGTGTTATACCGACACCCTAATTGGGTGAGCGAGCTGGAGGTAGTAACTTCAGCATTCCATTTAGCCTTTTTCTCTGGTATATTTAGCATCTATTTATAACTAGAAATGTGTGCTACAGGAACATTTCACCGGCCGACACAGGTCGAACCCAGAAATGTGTGTATGAAAGTGAGAATGTTGCTTCCCTGAAGACAGTGAATTTGTAGTTGTTATTAGTTCTGATGATTAAGACATCAAAAAGGGGATTATTGTTTTCCCATTCTACTTTAAATCATGCTCGGGACCAAGGAATTTAAATTTTGTAGAAAGACATCAAAATCACCCCATTCACTTTTCCAGTATGTTAAGATGTTGTCTACATAATGAAGCCAAATCATATCTGCAGATTTGATAAGGTTTATAATTACTGTTTCAAAATACTTCACATATAAGTTTGCTAACACAGGACTGATCGGACTCCCCATGCTGCAATTGAATTTTTTACGATAAAATTCATCACCAAATCTTTAATTAAGGCTCAGCAGAAACCAGTTTCTCAAGATGTAGGAGTCGATGAAATCCCATGTAGGGATTGTGATAAGTCATCTATGGATTCACAGGAAAATCTCTTTAGGAAAGACTAACTCAACATAAGCACTCAGTTAGATATGGACAACATAGTTCGACAATTTTCCATCATATAAATAACATGAACCATACATACCATGGATTGAAACTCATCCTGAATTTTATACAAAAGCAGTTGTTGATACAAATGTCAGATAGTAGAATTTTCACTTATAAAACAACAAGATAATAGGATCAACCTTTCCAATGGAGCCTGGGACTCTGACCATAAAGACAATAAGGTGATGATGAAGCAGATTAAGACAATTGACCGAACCAATGTCGGCTTAGCGGTGACCCCAGGCATCACCTAAGGGCACATTTCCCACTATATATTTCACAAATATAATTTCTGTCATTCACTTCTTGATAAAGGTGTGAGTCAGTCCACCAAAATATATTCTTAAGCTTTAAACCAGTGTTTTAATGGGCCTTTATACTGATATATATATATATATATATATATATATATATATATATATATATATATATATATATATATATATATATATATATATATATATATATATATATATATATATGTGTGTGTGTGTGTGTGTGTGTGTGTGTGTGTCGTGTGATTAGTTTGAAAGTTATATTTTTCCTTAACAGGATTAAACATGAAATGTGATTTTACTATGTCAGCATCAGTGACCTTGGAGGGTGTGATGCCAGATTAATTAAAATAAAATAATCCTTAATGTCTAGAGCTCTTTCTACTTACTTTTGTCTAGTCTTCTGCATGACTTTCTGAGCCTCCTTCTTGCTAGTTTCATAACTACCACTCTGGTAAATTGCTACTCCTTTCTCATTACATGACCTTACCATCACCATCCTTTTCCAGCATTTGGACACCACATAATTCTTCAGCTTTATCTGTAATATTTACTGCAATCACTACAGTCACAACTTTCAGCCCTCTGTAATCATAACTTGTCAAAGTCTAGTCCATCAGTGATTAAGGAATTACACACTTGCTATTTACTAATTAGAAACTTCTATTCATAAGTAATCTATTAATCAACTCCTCTTCCCACAGTTGTTACTCTTCCCTATTGCTCAATAACTGCTTCATTTTCCACTGTCCTGCAGTATAGAAATGTCCCTCCTCTTCTATATCTTGCCTTCACCAATACATGGAGATCTTTCTGTCTTCTCCACTCACTCTTCCTAAATTTTTGGTAACAATCCCTTTAACCATTTTTATCTTACAATCAAGATTATCTCAGGTGATATCATTTATTACATTACATGCACAGTATTAAGTTCATCTATACTTCTCTACAGAAACCTCTTGGCCATTTTTCTGATTGTACAGTGGAACACCTGTATTCCTGGGGGATGTGTACCAGACCCCTGTGAATAGTTAAAACCGGCAAATACTTAGAACCCCCTCTAAAAACACTTATAACTAACTGCCTATCTTGAAAGTTCAAATACCAGTAGTATACCTTAAATATCATCCTACTTTAAATATACCTTAAATCGCTATCCTATTACTGCATTAATCTTTGAGATTATATTATTAATATAATTTCAAAGTCATCTTAAACATTTTGCCAATAACACAGAAAGAGAGAGAGAGAGAGAGAGAGAGAGAGAGAGAGAGAGAGAGAGAGAGAATTACATGAAAGTTAGTGGCAACATGGCAATTCACTCCCCCTCCTATCACATTACTTGACATATTTGACAGCTCTGGACCTCAGCTTAGTAGGATGAATTTTCCTTCATTCTTACATAATTTTTTAATCTATATACTATCTATAATTTTTTTTATCTATATACTATCTATAATTTTTATCTATAATTCTTTTATATATACTAAAATCCTAATTCACTATGGTATTTTCTTTAATGAGTTGTTTACATTAATATTAATATCTGAAAATTTGTATATCATTCATTTATCATACAAAAAACATACATCTTTGTAAGAGGGAAAGAGAGAATTATTTTTATTATTTATCATTTAATATCATTAAAACTTACTGATACAGTATTAATCAATATTAATATGTATTTGAAAATTAGTAAATCATTTTTGTATCATTAAAATGTATTTGGTTATGAAAATAACATCAAAATACACTAATCAGTGAATATTTATTGTCAGAAAAAACTGTGAATAATGGCCTAAAGAAAAATCAATAAATAGGCGAGTCTGCGAATCTCGAGAACGAGAATACGGGGGGTTGACGGCATATTTTATTTAGCTTCTCCTCCAGTTACCTTGAGCATTGTCTTACTAATATTAATTTTTATCCCTCTATTCATTTTACTTGTCCATCTTTCTAACATTCATGCCTTTTCTCCCTCAGGTTCTGCTTCTAGCAACACATTATTTGCATATGGGCCTCCCTTTCTGTACTACTTTGTAACTTCTTTCATCACAATGATTAACAGCAAAGGAGTTAGTGCTGATCAGTGATAGACCCCAGAATTTGTCATACTCTTCCTATACTATAGTTGCAGTTATCTTCACTTCCGAGCTTTTGTTATGGTATAGAAACTTGACCAAGTGTCTTTCTGCAAACCTAAGCCTTTGTCATGTTCATCTGTAAATTGTTTGTTACGGAATGCTATCAAATACCCTCTTACATTCATAAATTATATGGTAGAATATCTTACTTTTCCATGGCACCTATGTTGCTGATCTATCTAGCATGAAACCAAACTTAACCCCTTTCCATCTCGTAACAATTTCTCTCAAACCCCTTCCATCTAGCATTTTCACAGAATGATCAATCAATCTCAGTTCTCTTAATAATATTACTATAATTCTTTGTTCCCAGCCTGCCACTTTTTAAGTTTTCATATAGTACAGGCAGTCCCCGGTCATCAGCGGCCTCGGTTATCGGCGCTGAACACACATAACAGAGGCGCCATTAACTGGTGATTGGCGCCGAAAAGCGCCAAAAATTGCTGATTTTTGGTTATAGGCAATTTTTGCTTATCATGATGCCATTGGAATGGAACCCCTGCCAACAACCGGGGACTGCCTGTAGTACTCTTGTTGGCTCACCACTGACTAGTCTTCAGTGGATTTCAGCAAATCACTCACTATACCTAGTGGTCTTGGGTTTTTTCCACTTCTGATCTTCCATAGGGGTCTTCCAACCCTGTAGATGATATATTTTATACTGGCCCTTCTGTCATTTAAATATCAAGTTCATGTTCTCTCACTTCCCTCGGTAGTTTTTCAAAATGCACCTACCTGGTTGCATCATTTGCTAGGAGTTGTACGTGAGAGAATGTGCATTTACCACAGCAGAAATAACTGAAAGCAGAATCATTCAGTTACCTCTCATGATTGTTAGAGCCCACATTTGTTAACAGCAATAATTATTTTGCACTTCATCATAGGAATTTAAGTGTGCTACAATATGCTTTGTACTTGTGTAAACAGTTTGCAACTGAATCACTATAACTCCAATTAGTCTCCTCTCACTTTTCTTGTATTGCATTTGATGCAGGAGTCAAGAATGAACTAATCTACCAGTACCTCCAAAGTTCCTAAGCAAACACTGTTACTGCTTCAAAAAGTCTCAACAAAGAACACAAAAAATACAGATACAGCCAAACTATAACTTTCACAAAAAATAAGTGCTTTAGGATGGTATGAAAACAAATTTCAACTTTAACGAATTTTCATTTCCCTTTTACAAACAAATAAAAAAATATAGTCACAAAAATCTAAGAGTTTCTCATTATTCATAATTTTGATGAATGCTCCTCCCGCAAATTAACAACACAATTATTCAATACTGAGTTGCAAACATGAAAAATAAAAAGTATAGGGCAAAATAAAAGGAAAACAGAAAAAAATACTATATGAAAATGAAACCTGTTGCTTTAATGAAACATAATACATGTAGTACATACTTTTTCTGGGATAACTTAGTTACCTTCACACAAAACCAACTGCTAAGTTATTTTTTTATAATTACATGTTCTTTGTGTACATTTCATCTACTACTAGAGGAGTTAAGAGTTTACTTCAAGATCTGGTAAATGTATTATATTAAAATATGTAAATCTTTTTTGAAATAAGCAGAAACAGCTAAAAAAGGATAACAAATAACATGTTAAGACATATTGTATGTGCTTCCTGCATGTGGTTGCTAATTTGCAAAAAGCAGGTCTGAGATATTCCACATACATATTTGAAAATGACAAAACACACAGACATATATACAAAGCTATAAAGATAGACCACTACAAATTATCACGGTCATGAAATGTTTTCCATAACGTTTCAAAATTAAAAAAACATATCAAGCAATCAATACATAAAACTGCCACATATAATCTCAGCCTGTAATTTATACAATCTGCACATTGCAGTACTAATATGCTAAAAGTGTTTTCATGGAGAATGCAATTTCCATGAAATACTTCATGTGCAGACAAAAAAACACGAACACAATACATTTACCTTGACATATTTATAAATTCTATACCACCCATTATTATTATTTATTATTACTATTAAATTAAGGAGTTTAATCAGACCACTGAGCTAATTTTCAGAAAGGGATTTGAAATGAATTTCATAAAAATTATAGTGACCAAGACCAAAGTACTAAACAAATTCTTACATAGTGAACGCCTAATAGAATGAGTGATACAAATCTTCACATACATCATATCTAAAAGTACATCATCAAAAGCCATTGTAAACCATATGCATCTTGGTCCATTGCTTTCTACTTTCTGAGACATAAGCTAGCAATACAGGAAATGATAGTGTTAATATTCTTTTTCTTCCATTTTGAAAGAAATACCTACATTACCACTGCCTCAAACTAATAAATGTATATCTGAGTAAATTATTACCAGATATTGCCTTAGGTTTTACGGCAATATCAGGTAATAATCATCTTATACTTTACTGTACCTTAAAAGTTCATGACTGCACATCAAACCAAACAAAATTACGTATCTTTAAAGTCCAAAACCTAAATTTCTATCCTGTACTATGCGTATTTATTGATCCAAAACACAGGAGAACTCTCTCTTATATAACTCAAGTTGACCACCAAATACACATTCTGTTTTCAAGTCGTATCAACATTAGTGCTTACAAGAACATGAATTCTTATAAAAATCTAATAATAATACAAAGCTGATTTCAACACAGTGAATACTATATAGGCATATTCTGAAATTAACTTAGTGAAGTTGCTTCTTCCCTTGAAATAAAAAATCAACTAGGGTAATTCATGTAATGCCTTAACATCCTACTTTCCAAAACTTAGAAGATCAAGTCATATAACAACATTCAAGAATGTATCGTACATCAATAATGCCAACCTGAGAATAAAGAGAACAAATTACCTAAGAAAGTGCTAGCCACATTTTCCTCATCACTCCTAATTACTGCTGTAATTCCACTGAATTACAACAGTTATACTTTCCAGGGTTCAAATTTTATCACAGGAGAGAATAAAAATAAGAAATTAAATCCAAAAGCAACGAAGTAATGTCATTTAATGCAATTGTAATATCCATAACGTGCTGGAAAGAAGCCTCTATACAACAACCTGAAAGGCAAAGGAAAAATATATATAGTACTTTCAAGATTAATTTTTGTAAATACTTGCCTCTCCATTACTTCTGTACCATTGGTAGTTTGACAAAAAAAAAAAAAAAAAAAAAAAAAAAAAAAAAACAAAACTAGGTTTTCTATGAATATCCATCTTCTATCCATCTACTTTCCCCACCCCAAACCAGGGAACAAATGAGTACAAACACTCACAGCCAATCAGTCTAATTCTGTCCACTTTGAATGTGGGGAGGTAGGGAGGGCAAATTATATAATGGAGATAAGTATTTAAAAATTAAATCTTAAATTCAGTAATTATATTTTTAACTGAACCTTATCTCTCTATTGTATAGCTGATTCCCACATTTGAAAAAGGAGGTGGGGAAAGTGGAAACCTTGGCAACCCTTTAAAGGCTCAAGGCCTGTCCACACTAGGAAACATTGTTTGTATGCAAAGTTTGCAAACAATGTTTCCTGTCCAGACCTCAGTTGTTGGTAGGATGCTTGTCGGTGCAGTAGCCTCTGTATTTTATTTGGCTATTTTAATGCACTCGAGGAGGGATAAGAAAAAGAAATAGAGATCATGAGGAAGTTTTTAGAAAAAGGAACCAGTCATGTTGACTTGCTCCTTCTTCTTCCCAGCTGGTTCCAATTCTTATATGGGGTTGCTGTTTCAGATGAGCCATTTCCATCTATTTCTATCCTGCGCTTCTGCCTCATCAATTCCCTTCTCATGTAAGTCTCCTCTCACACAGTTCTTTCCACCTCTTTCTTGGTCTCCCTCTTCTTCTTCCTTGAACCTCCATCCCCATAGTATGTCTCCCAGCGTGGTCCTCATCTCTCCCAAACAGGTGTCCATACCATCTCAGCCTCCCCTCCTGCACTTTCTTTGATACTTCCACCAACTTAGTTGACCCCCTTGTGTAGTCATTTCTGATCCTATCCTCTCATCACCCCAGACCTAAGCATTCTCACTTCTGCCATATCCATCTTCTTCTCCTCTGTTTTTCTCATGCTTGCTGTTTCTGTACCATACAGCATTGCTGTTCTTACCACCGTCTTGTGAAATTTTCCTTTTAACTTCAGCGGTACTCTTTTGTCAACTCCAGAGGCCGCTCTCCACTTGTTCCAGTCTGCCGGTACCCAATGTTTTACTTCTTCTTCCATACTTCCTCCAGCGTTAACAAAGGATCCCAAATACATAAACAATATCATCCGCATACAATATGTTCAATGGTACTGCCTCCCTTACTTTCTCTTACAGTGTCCATCACTGTTAAAGATAAATGGGCCAAGACCCGACCCCTGGTGTTATCCTACTGTCACCTCAAAACCCTCTGTTTCCCCAGCACTGCTCCTCACTCTGGTAAATACATTCAGGTACATATCTTGTAGCAATTGCACATACTTCTCTGTCACCATCTTCTCCCTCAGACTTCTCCATACCTCTTGTCTCAGGACTCGGTCATAAGCCTTTTCAAGGTCAATGAATCCCTTTGCTTTTCCCCGAATTTCTCCATTAGTTGCCTCAGACAAAATATATCATCTGTTGTTCCCCTTCCCTTCATAAATCCCATCTGCTCTTTACCTAGTTGTACTTCTCTCAGTCTAGTATCTATCATCCTTTCCAGTATCTTCAAAGTGTGGGACATCAATTTAATACCCCTATAATTACCACACTCTTGGATATCACCTTTCCCTTTAAAAACTGGGATCAATATACTCCCAAGCCACTCATTTGGTATCTTTTCCTGTTCAAGGATCTTTATCATAAGATTGTACAGTATATCCACACCTTCATCTCCTAATGCTTTCCATGCCACCACAGGAATCATGTCTGGTCCGGTTGCCTTCCCATTCTTCATCTTCTTCAGTGCACTTAGTACCTCTTGCCTAGAAAACCTCATTACCATGCCAATGTTCACTTGCCCATCCTCTCTTAATAGTCTATTATTTTTTTCATTTAACAACTGTTCCAAATATTCTTTCCATCTCTTCACAATGACTTCCTCCTTTACAAGTACTACACCATCTTGATCTTTTATTTGTTTGATATGTGTAATATCTTGGTGTTCTTATTTCTAGCCTTTGATACCTCCTTTCGTTCAACTAAGATTCAAATAGCTATCCAATCATGACCTTTCCGAACTTTCCCTGAGCAAAACCATATCCTAAGGGTCAATAGAACTGGAATGGTGCCCAATAGGCAACTCTTGCCTTACAAGTTCTTACTGAGTGAATATTAAAAAAATAAAAGAACAAGCCAACAGAAAACCAAGTGCATCTGTCAAACTCCTGGCGAAACCAGCGACAGTAGACTTAACAGCTATGAGCGTTTGTACCTATCAGTCCCCTGGTGGGGGATGAAGGAGTAGTTGGATAGAAGACAGATATTCATACAAAACCGAGTGTTCTCTCACTCTCTTTTTTTGTCTGTTTGTTTGTTCAATCTGTTGAACTACTGCTAGTGCAGAAGTAAAAGCTATACTATACTTGTAATAGAGAGGTAAGGTTCATTTAAAATTTTTTAATTCAATCTTATGAAAGTTCATCCAGTTTTCAGAAAGTTCCAATATATTAAGAACCACAAAGGCTCATATTACATGATATGAAAAAATAACTACAGTTTATATTGAAAGTTACCTTACTTAGTAAAAAACTATTAAAATCTAAAATATGATACTCAACTGGATAAAAAAATCAGCAGACCTAACTTCTTGGTCTAAAGGTACAGTAGTCCTCAGGATACAAAATTAATCTGTTCCGAAGCTGCCTTTGTAACCTGATTTTCTAGTATCTCGAACCACGTTTTACATGTAAATTGCCTAATTCGTTCCAAGCCCTACAAAACCACCACAGTAAATTTTATAATGACCAATAAACAATGAAATACAACAATTTGGACCATTCAATACCTAAAATAACCTATACTATACCTGTAAATAAAGTGTATTAGTGTACGTGGTACAAGAAATACTGTACGTACTTGTGCGTAAATATGTAGTAAAATGTGGAACCTTACCTTTCGAGTGAGGCGATGTCCGAAAGTGGCGACAGAGGAGAAGGACAAATGGCATAAAACATGAACACTTAACTTTACAAAGCACATTAAAAAATGGCAGAAAACATTAACACTAAACTTTACGAAACATTAACAAACGGCAGAAAACATTAACACCTAACTTTACAAAAAACTTGAAATTAAATTTCCTTTTTTTTTGTCTTTTTTTGATTTTCACGTTTTTTTCTTACTTTTTTAACTTAACATTTTTTTTTTATACAAAATTTCAATTTCCTCACCACTTTCAACTTTCTGTTTTTTTTGTATCACTTGGATCTTCCTGTTTGCTTACTACTACTACTAAAGGCCTCTTTAAAAAATAACTATCCAAGGAAGATTGCCTATGCTTGCTTTTCACAATGTTCCTGAAACAACTCAGGCAAACGTCATCGAACTGTGTGAGCATACGACCTGTGTATGCCTTTTCAGGGTGTCTCTTTTCTACAAATGATTGCACTTTATGAAAAGCAGCTAGAGCATCCTTAATTTCTGCCGTTGTCATAGGGTCGTCGTCCTCCTCCTTGCCACTGCTTGAGAACTCTTCTTGAACGATGTTATGTTGCTTGGCCTCCAACTCCTTCAGGTCATCCATCGTAAGCTCCTCTTGTTGCTCCTCGAGAAGGTCATTGATGTCGTTCTCGACAACGACCAGCCCCATGGACTTGCTAAGTGCAACGATCTCGTCGAGATCTGGTTGCGATCGTCAACAGTTTCTGAATCTGCATCAGCTTTGCCCACGTTGAATCCCTCGAAGTCTCGGGCGGATACGGCATCAGGCCAGAGTTTCCTCCACAAAGAATTCAAGGTTCGCCCTGAAACCTCCTGCCAAGCTTGAACGATGAGTCAGATGCATATCACAACATCAAAATGCTCCTTCCAAAATTCACGCAAAGTGAGGCTTGTGGTATCGGTGATGTTGAAACATCTCTTGAAAAGATGTTTCGTATATAGCTTCTTGAAGTTCGATATCACTTGCTGGTCCATGGGCTGGAGGAGAGGGGTGGTGTTAAGCTGAAAATAAAGAACCTTGATAAAAGAATACTCCACTAGGATATCTTCCTCGAGGCCAGGAGGGTGAGCAGGGGCATTGTCCAACAACAGCAGACATTTAAGAGGGAGGCACTTCTCTTCCAAGAATTTCTTCACTGTTGGGCCGAAACACAGATTTACCCACTCGATGAACAAAAGTCTCGTTACCCAGGCTTTTGCATTAACCCTCCACATCACTGGAAGCTTCTCCTTAAGCACTTTGTGGGCCTTGAAGTTTCGAGGAGTCTCGGAATGATACACAAGTAGGGGCTTGACCTTACAATCCCCACTGGCGTTGGAACAAAGTGCAAGCGTAAGCCTGTCTTTCATAGGCGTATGCCCGGGTAGCTTCTTCTCTTCCTGCGTGATGTACGTCTGACGAGGCATTTTTTTCCAAAAAAGGCCAGTCTCATCACAGTTGAAGACTTGCTGAGAACTGTAGCCTTCCTTGATCGTCATCGTGTCGAACGTCTTAATAAAGGCTTCGGCCGCTTTCGTGTCTGAGCTGGCAGCCTCCCCACGCTGCACCACCGAATGGATGCCAGTCTGTTACGGAATTTATCAAACCACCCCTGAGAAGCCTTGAAGTCTGGGGTTGTCGTCGATGTCCCTTCTCCTCTGTCGTCTTCGGCCTGGGCAATCAGATCACCGAAAATAGCACTGGCCTTGAGGCAGATTGCCGTCTCGGTTATCGTATCGCCAGCGATTTCTTTGTCTTTAATCCATACAAGAAGCAGCCTCTCCATTTCATAATGCTTAAGGATGGTGCCTATCGTCAATGGATTTCGGCTGCATTCCTTAGTGATCACACTCAACCGCATGCCAGCTTCATACTTCTTAATTATCTCCATCTTAGTCTCCAAAGAAAGCATCCTCTTCTTTCTGTGAACTTCAGCAACATTCTTGGGACCCATGGCTAATTAAGTTAATTAAGTTCACACACAACATGATAAAGTATATGTACAAGTATGTAGAAAGCGAAATCACTGACATGAATTTACATTAACTAACGAAATACGTACGTATATGTGAACGAATGAATTCCGTGTGCATAAGAAAACTCTGATGCGACAAAGTGGCCAATGGACACCTTTACGTAGAGGCATGATGGGAATAGATGCTGACCAATAGGAGAGCAGGATCTTACGTCGGTGACTAGCATCAGGAACCAATGGGAGAGCGGAAGGACGGTGGCGAGTCTACTGAGTTAGCGGCGCGCAAGTTTTAAAATTGTTCTCGGCGGTCTGGGCGAATCTCGGACTTTACAGCATACCCTTTCGTAACCTGAATTATTTTCGTACACAGAAGCAAAAAAATCTTCGTCTTTGCTTTGTAACTTGGATTTTTCTTAAGTAGGGACTTTTGTATGTCGAGGTTCCACTGTATAATGGGCTTACGTATACAATATTTTCTATTAAACAGTATTACCTAAGTTTTTGCATTAATACAGCCAAGGTCCTTGCAAATAACAAAAGCTTGTGGATACCACTGAGAAGAAGAAAAAAAAAAAAAAAAAAAAAAAAAAAAAAAAAAAAAAAAAAAAAACTATGATGGAAGCAAAACAGCAATTTTACAACCTTTTCTTCCTAGTTTGTCACAACTCAGTACACTATGTATGCTTGTAAATAGCATAGATTGCACTGTATAGTATTGATACACTGTATCAATATCAAAATGTATGAAAAAGACATAGTTGGGTGCAGTATATATTACACTACAGTACAGAATAAAATTAAGTTAGATTTACTACTATAATATTACCTATATTATCTGCATCTATGCTATCTGCAACATCTACAGCATCACAGAAGCTTGGAAGGACATCATCTTGTAGACCTTGGAGCATGAATCATACCCTGAAGGAAGAAAGTCTGACAAACTTCCAAGGCTTTACTGTTGATCACTCATGCCCAGCTACTGATAAGGAGAAGTAATATGGAAGTTATATTTGACAACATCTTCAAGGGTTGTGTGTGTGTGTGTGTGTGTGTGATAGAGAGAGAGAGAGAGCGAGAGAGAGAGAGAGAGAGAGAGAGAGAGAGAGAGAGAGCGTCGTTGGGTTGTTTGTAGTTGTCAGGAATAATTGAGAGTATAAGTGTTTGATGTGTCGTGTTCATGTTTGGTGTTGCTGTATGGTAGTGTGTAAGGGCGTATGTGTTTTTCTGAAGAGCGTGAGCGAGCGAGCTATCAAGAGAGAAAGAGAGAGAGAGAAAGAGCGGAAGTGGTGGATGGATAGTTAGCGATGGTTTGCCTGTTGGACGATCGTTTTGGGTTGTATGCTGGTGCGGTAGTAGTGGTCAGTGAGTCAGTCTGTGATGAGACAGAGGGACAGAGCTAAGGCAGTCTACTGATTGTCAGTTGTTGATTTCAGTATTGTATAATTGTTGTGTGTGTGTCTGTTGTTGTTGTTGAGGTAAAGAGTGTCTGTTGTATTTGATTTTGTTTTGATGTTTGTAAGTTGTTTGTTGGAGACAGTGTTGGGGATTTTTTCTGCATTGATTAGTCGAGTTGTCTTTGATGTTGGTGTTGTTTGCGCAGTGAGTTGTTGTGTTGTTTTTTTGAGTTCTTGTATGGTTTTGGTGCTTGTCTGTCTTTGTGTGTTGAATACAGCGGTTGTTATGTCTCGATAGTGGTATCCAGCGGACGACACAGCGTCTTGCCCCGAGTGTCTTGTGTCTAAGGTGAGTACATGTGTTTGTGTTTTGTGTGTTCTGTGTCTCGGTAAGCTAATTGTCCAAGTAATTAGTAACGCAAAGGGGAAAATGTGGCTGGGGGAACTATTTGTCAGCCGTGTTCGATAAAGTAAATGTAGGGAGATCTTATTGCTTGCTTTGCTTTGCTTGTGATCCCACCACATCATTTTGGCGCCCAAACAGGGACCGCTGGTGTGGCTGTAACAGGATGGCTGGGACAGCAAGGATGGTATGACTGCTGAAGAGGTAAGGATGGAAGGGTTGGATGAGGTTAGGAGGCTTAGAGAGGAACTTCAGTTGGCGACGGAAGCTAAGAAGGAAGTGGAAGTGGAGAATGAGAGGTTGAAGATTGAGTGTGAGAAGCAAAAGAGAGAGTTGGAAGAGTTGAGAGGAATGATGAGTGCAGAAGAGGGAATGAAAGAGGAAGTGTAAGAGGCCGAACAGCGAATGGTTGAGAAGACGGATGAGAAGTTGGGATTGATGATGAATGCTGTGCAAGAGATGATGAAGGGACTTATTGGAGGGAGCTGTCAGAGGTGGGCTTCCTGGGTCTTGTGATGGGCCAGGAGTGATTAAGAAAGTGAAAGAACAAGTGGATGAAAGTGCGAGTGAGGAAAGTGGTATGGTTGTGGTAAATGAGGAGAAGAAAGAGAAGGTACAGAATAGGGATAGATAAGAGCAGAAGGGTAAGAAGGGAGTTGAGAGTAAAGAAGGGCTAAAGGGAAGAAGATTAGTAAGGATGGTGGGCAAGATAAGAAGAGAATGAATGAAGGTACAGGATGAGAGTGATTTAGATAGTGGTAAGTAGGAATTAATAGGTAGGAAGAAGAAGGCTAAGAAAGGTATGACTGAAATTATGGATGAGAGTATGATAGTAGATTCGTTATATTCAGAAGAGGGTAAGAAAGGTCAGAATGGAAGTACCGAAAGTGAGCAGGAAGTGCGAAAGGCAGTGTATATGAGAGAGGTACTGCGATGTGAGAAGTATGAGGACTATGGTAGTAGGGACGTAGGGGACTTTTTTAGAGTATGAGAAGTATTTGTGGCTAAGTATGAAGATAACAAGAGAGTTAGGTAGCTTTTTGACAGGATTTTTGTTGAGTATGTATGGGGTAATGATAAGTGTAGGGAATGTGCCATGTGAGTGTGAAAGCCAGGATTGTGGAACAGACAAAGAGGATAAAGAGCAGCGTTAGATATAGGAGAAAGCATGATTTTGAAGAGGCAAAAATGAATATTGTCAATGTATGTGTGCAGGTTAGAAATGTTAGCTAGGAGAAAGTTCGGAGAAGAGGGAATAAATGAGTGTAAGGAGTTAGCGAGGGACTGTGCTTGGGAATGTGTATGAATTCATAAATTTGAAGCATAAAGACGCAAGAGGTTGACTTGGTATGATATTCTAGAGATGGAGGAAGATTATGAGCTAGATAGGTGTATATAAGAGAGTAGAAGTGTTAGCGTTTAGGCCAAAGTAAATGGGTGTGCCTGAATTTAAGTTATAGAGAGGCAATTTTGGAAGGGCTGAAGCAAATGGCAGAGCGAGTGGTTGATAGGAGTGTGAGAGTAACGTAAGTGTAGCTAAACATGAGAGAGATCGGAGTGCAAGTGTTGGAAGAGTAGGATCGGTTAGTCGTGAATGAGAGCAGCAGTATTATAGATGTGGTAAGCCAGGACACAAGAAGAATGACGGTTGGTGGGCATTAGGAGCATGCTTCGGGTGTGGGCAAACGGGTCATTTAGTTAGTGTCTGTGTCAGAGAGATAGGGACATTAAAATGTTATAGGTGTGGGCAAACAGGGCATATAGCTAGTGGATGTCGGGATACCCATATACACATGGTTTACGACAACTGTGGAAAGAATGGGCATTATGCTAGGATGTGTAAAGAACAGCATGCGAAGTGTGCTGAATATGGAATGGAAGGTAGTGTAGCGAGTGTGTGTAGGCGAAAGAGGATGAGTCAGGCTGGGAATTTGTGAAACTAGGTGTAAGGGGATTTAGTTAAGTGGGTCCTCTAGTGTGTGGCAGTATGTTCAGGAGAATGCAATGAGTGAGTGGTTGAAAGTGAATAAATATGAGCTGAGCATCAGTGAGCAAATAGATTTGGGGGATCGGCAGTTAGTGTTGGATGAGTATGGAAGAAAGCGGAAGAAGGTGAAGAAAGCGGAAGAAAGTAAAGAAAGGAAATGAAAGGGAAAAGCGAGGACTGCATGATAGAGGGGTTAGTGTTGAGAATACAAACGGGTGATAAGGCATGTAATATGGATGACTTTGAGGGAATGAATACTTGTAGTGTGTGTGTGGGTTTGAACCTTCTCAACTTCATCGATGCAAGTTACAGATCAACTCATAGCCGGTCGCCTGAAAGGGGGCCTTTCTTTCCTGTGGCACAAATCATTAGACAATATGATAAAGGTGATGACCTACAGGAGTGACAGATTGCTGGGGCTTCAAGTGACAGTAGGGAACTCTAAAATCCTAATCATTAATGTTTATATGCCATGGGAAAATGACAATAATTTTGATCATTACTGCATGATCCTAGGGGAGTTACATAGTATTATTCATGATTCTCCTGCTGATCATATTTGCATAATCGGGGACCTTAATTCTCACCCCCACAAAACAATTTTATAATGAACTTACTCGCTTCTGTCAAAATCATGCTCTCCAAATTAGCGATGTAATGCTCCTCCTTCCCTCCTCCTACTCATATGTACATAATAGAGCGGACACTATTACAACCTCCTGGCTGGACCACTGCACCACATCTCTACAACTTCATGACTCTATTATGACCTGCAATATTTGCTATGATCTTGCAACGGGCTACGATCACATCCCATTACAGGTGTCATTCAGTACCCCATCCCTCCCTACCATGAACCCCCAAACTGATCGCCCACCAGCAGAAACTGGGATTTTAAAAACCAACAGAAAACCAGATACTTTAGGGCGACCACGGAAACCATGTTGCGGTCAATAGTTCAACCGGCAGATGCCTTACTTTGTACCAACACAAATTGTAGAAATGACCACCACAGGAGGGATCTGAATGAATTCTATTCGAACATAATCTCCGCTTATGCTTGCTTCGGGCAGGACTGCCTATAGATTTCGTCAAGGTAATTCTCGTAATATACCTGGATGGAATGACTTGGTTAAAGATCTGTACACATACTCACGAGAAATGTTTTTACTGTGGAGGCAAAATGGTAGCCCAAGGGAAGGGCACACTGCATTACTAATGAGAGAGGCGAGAGTGCAGTTCAAACTTGCTCTTACACACTGCAGGATAAATGAAAAACAACTAAGAGTCGATGCAATGTCTAGAAACTTAGAATCTGGTGATTATCCTCGTCTTTGGAAAGATATCCAGTCCTTAAATCCCAAAACTAAAAAGCTATCACAAAGAGTAGGGGAAGCAGTCGGAGACGAAGCTATTGCAAGTATGTGGGGCGATCACTTCAACAATATCCTGAATTGCATAAATGATTAAGATTCCCCTTCTAATTCACCGGTTTCTTCCAGACTCCCTACTCTTAGTTCACTTGATACCATTAATCAAAAACAAGATAAAGGATGCAGCCGACCCTGGCAACTACCGGCCGAATGCAATCACAACGATCGCATCGAAGATACTTGAGTCAGTTTTTCTAGTGAGACTTCTCCCCTTTTTACACACCACTGACAACCAGTTCGGGTTTAAAGCAAACCTCTCAACCGACACCTGCATCTACATTTTACATTATTGGTTCTCCACACAGCAATTCTGTGTCAAATGGGGTAACGTATTATCGTACACCTTTGGCTCCCTAAACGGGCTTCGGCAAGGGGGCATTCTTTCTCCATACCTGTTTAATACGTACACATATGCCTTGAATGTCAAACTGAACTCACTCCCAATCAGATGCACCGTCAATGAAACAACTATAAACAACCTCTGTTACGCCGCCAATATGGTTCTGATTTCCCCATCAGTGCAAGGTCTCCAATGACTCATCGACACTTGCTATCAATATGCAGAGGAATTTGAAATAATCTACAAACGAAACCAAGACCCAGTGCATGTCGCTGCTCCCGAGTTCGCTTAAGCATATTGCAGAACCACAAATTTTCCTCGAAAACCATTGTCTGGAATTTGTGCACGAATTTCCGTATTTGGGTCACATTATCACCGATGACCAACATGATTGAAAGGAGGTTTACCTTCTGTCACCGAGACGTGAAACTGCTGCTCTCCGCTGATACTGCTACAGTATCTATGGGTGTTCTCTCTGGACGAACTATACCGAGAGACCATGAGATGCATCACTGTTGTGCACAATGACATTTTGAGACGCCTCACAAACACTCCCCGCTACCACTCCACCACACAGATGTTCATAGAAAACCACCGTGGTACATTTAAAAAATCAGTTGTTATGGCTAAACAATGGTCCAGTCTTGGCGTAACCCGAGTTGAGAAAACAGCAGCAACTACGCTCCATATAAAAGATCCTAAAGAGTGAAGCAAGAAGACTATCTAAATTGTGGGAAAGATAGGAAAATGAGGCCTTTGTCCCCTAAAGGACTTAATCTCTGTATTGACAAGATGTCATCTGCAGATTTTGTCAATAAACAACCCATGGTTGTAGCTTTTATCAGTTTTGAAATATTTTCATATAAATAATGTAAGTGCCAAAATATCAACCATTGGTCAACTTTGACTCGACCGAAATATTCAAAAAACACAATTGTAAGCTAAAACTCTTATAATCTAGTAATATTCAATCATTTACCTTTATTTTGCAACAAATTGGAAGTCTCTAGCACAATATTTCGATTTATGGTGAATTTTTGAAAAAAACTCTTTCCTTACGTCCGTCGTGGTCTCTTCCGAAAAAAATCAGAAATTTTTTTGTCCGATTGTCGTAATGTTTGCACCGTTCTATATTAGATGTTACATAAAGTTTTTTATATGAAAAGGTGTGTTGTAATTTCATGTAGAATACAACAAAAACTACCCATGGTTGTAGCTTTTATCAGTTTTTGAAATATTTTCATATAAATAACGATTAAGTGCCAAAATTTCAACCTCCGGTCAACTTTGACTCGACTGAAATGGTCAAAAACCGCAATTGTAAGCTAAAACTCTTATATTCTAGTAATATTCAATCATTTACCTTCATTTTGCAACAAATTGGAAGTCTCTTAGCACAATATTTTGATTTATGATGAATTTTTAAAAAAACTTCTTCCTACGCCCGCACGGTAACTGCCGAAAAAAATAAGAAATTTTGTTGTCAGATTGTCATAATGTTTGCACCGTTTTATATTAGCCTTTACATAAAGTTTTTATATATAAAATGCGCGCAATTTCATGTAGAATACAACCAAAAACAACCCATGGTTGTAGCTTTTATCAGTTTTTTGAAATATTTTCATATAAATAACGATGTGCCAAAACATCAACCTTCGGTTAACTTTGACTCCTCTTACATTCTAGTAATATTCAATCATTTACCTTCATTTTGCAACAAACAGGAGGTCTCTAGCACAATATTTCGATTTATGGAGAACTTTTTTTAAAACAAGAACTTTTATTTTAACAGGTCCTCTGCAGTTACGAATTCATGCATCATATTGTGATAATATTTTCTCGTGTTGCTTTGATCGTTTTACAATTTGTTATATACCAAAATCATAGCAATTTAGTGTACAATACAACGAAAAAATAATTAACTCATTAGCTTTAACCGTTTTGCTCACAGCGCAATTTGTATACAATTATATATGAATTTTTTTTGCGCTGTCATACATTCCAATATTTATATATAATAATGATATTTTTTTCATTTCTGATGGTTGCATACTAAACTTCAGGCAATGACAAAATAAGGAGCAAAAAATAAACTCTTAATCTTGAAAATTAGGCGTGCTGTGATTTTTTGAAAATAATTTTTTTTCTGCTTCGGCGCTCACTCGCAAACGCCGCCGGCATACGGAAGACACTTTCAGAAATATTGGGTCGGCGTTTAAGGGTTAATGACCTCCTGGAGGAGGAGGAAGACTACAAAACCCACCTCAGAGAGAGGGACAGAATTTCAATATTAAATTCTGTATATATTTCATATACAGTATACATACTACAAAGTTTGGCTTTTACTTTGTGTAAAGTATTGCACTGTGTATTCTGTCTTGTTTAAAAGCATATACGTACATACAGTATGTAATGTGAAATGACAAAATAAGAAAAAATTATTAAGAAACTGTTGTTTTACAGGTGTAGTTTTTCTTTACTACATTTAAACTTCCAACATATGCAAGGGCCTTGAAAGCATCATTGAAAATACAGCAGACCTCCACTGGGATAGGTTCCAGAACCCACTGCAGACATGCAAAATCCCCCTAAAAATGCTTACAACTGCTACATACCCTGTTCTCCTTAAACAAAACGGTTCACATTTCCAACAACAATACAACCCAAATCATCATCCGAAAACACCTAAATTCTTATTATATTACTCTCCTACAACTGCTACTCTTAAGTATACACCCCTAATATGCTTATAACTGCTTATTTAACAGTTCATTGCCCAACTTAACAATTTAAACAAAAATATACCTGAAACTATCATCCCAAAACACCCCAATATCATTTCAAAGCCATTTTACAACATTACGTACCTGCCTACAATTGTTATTCTTAACCCTTTGTGAGTGGGCATCATCAAATGATGACTACTTATAGCTTTAGGGTAAATTCCAGTTATCATCTTTGACAATCAATATTATGCGCCATACAGTTTGTACAAAATTTTGTGGGGAAAAGTATTCACAATAAGTACTTCTATGGGCATTAAATGAATCATGGCAACCCCTAAAGCAATTATAATAGCTCACTGGTACAGGAGAGAATGATCAGTTTGCCTTAGGGGAATATTTTCAACCATTCTCATCCAAAGATGTCGTTTATATTTTACAATAAACATATACGTACTAAGAATTTAAAAAATTATTATAAAAACCATTTATAACTTGGTAAAATTACCATGTTTTTTACTTTCAACTTCCTGTGGAAGGTACAGAAATTATTTTCAGAATTTTTTTCTCATACCATGTGCATATGAATACATACCTTCCTCTTTCCATAATTTTTTTTTTTTAAATTGGCCATCTTTAAATTTAGCCCTCTCTGTGCATGTATTTAATATATATTTTAGGCTAGGCTGTGGAGGTTAAGCATCCCCTGGAATTCACACATGCACATTTTCTTTTGCCTAATGTAACTTTGCACATCATCTACCATACTGTGCATAATGTGCATAAATTTTAATGATAATTTGCTGTGCTGTAAGATGATTTGGAAATTATATTTACTGCATTACATATATTAGCATAGTTCTACTGTACAGAGCATATCTAAAATATGTGGGTAATTTAGTACGACAGGATGAGTATCAGGATTTGTGGGGTGTAAGGGTCCACAACCCCCAATAGCTAAAACTTGTGAATACTTACCACTCCTCTAAAAATGATTATACAGGCAGTCCCCAGTTATCGGAGGACTCAGATAATGGCAATTTGGTTTTAGGGCGCTTGTCTAGTGCCATAAAATCAGTGATTTATGAAGCCAAGTTTTGGTTATTGGTGCAATAACATACCTAACAGAGGTGCCATTAACCGGTTATCGCTGCCATTAATTGAAACTTGGCACCATAAGCATTGTAAATTGCGTAGTTTCGGTTACTGGCGGTTTTCGCTTATCAGCACCTTACCAAGAATGGAACCCCTGCCAATAACCGGGCTCTGCCTGTAACTGTCTATTTTCAAAGTTCAAACACCAAAAACCCCCTCTATAAATGCTTATACCTCCATATTTTAATAGTTTTATCACGAAAAATTCTGCAAATTGGCGAATTTTCCATGAACAATGTGGATATACGTTCCACAGAAAAATCTGTGAACAGGTGTAGTTGCTAATCCATAACCTTCCCACCAGGCTTGACAAGGCTTGGCAGGATTCCCATCCTTCTGTAACAGCACTGGAGAATCTTGCCTAGGTAGCCTAGCATCATATTCTTTATTGGTTTGAGTGGAGCCCCTAAACACTGATGATCCCAAAACCGAGGGTTCCCGAACACTGCCATGCAACAAAACTCGTACATGGTCCCAACTCGAACCACGTACCCGTTCATGCGACGAGCCACATATACGTTCATGTGACGAACCACATACACGTTCACAATATGAATAACGCACCTGTCTTTGGGATGAACCATGTACACGTTTGTGGGACGAATCACTTACATGGGCGTGCGACGAGTCAAGTTCAAGTCCGTGAGACGACAACCGACCATGGTCTCGAGACAAGGAACTACATCGAACAGAACTGCCTGAAGGAGACTGACTCCTAAGGTTCTAATCACTAGTAGGAGAGTGAGAAACACTTCCATGGACTAAGGATGCTTCACTCTCTCAACCGTCAACAGCAACCTCACAGAGACAAGAATCCTTAGAAGGAGCAAGAAACACCTTCACAGCAGATACCTTTGACTTCTAAATCGGCGCCTTATAATCCTTCTGATGGACTGGAACAGGAACAAGGGATAAGGGACTAGCACCACTGATATCACGACCATGTACGTGTAAGGAATAGTCACAAGTGCATAAGGATGACAGAGAAGTACTCTTAACACTCCCATTGTCATGAACACGTATGGGTAAGAGTGGCCCAGCCGTGGAAGGAAGATGGTGAAGAATCCCTCTTACATATCACATCCCCATGATCGTGAACACATACACATAAGGGAAGACACAGCCATGAAGCAAAGTCGATGATACATTACTCACACGTACATGAGAGACACGGCCGTGTAGTGAAGTTGTTAATGCCTTCCCTTCTCATACCTCACTTCCAACCTCACAAACATGTACATGTAAGGGAGAAAAACGCTGTGTTGAGAAGACGGAGATGCACTCCTTTTGCTCGCAGATGAAGCCACAAAGTCCTTAATTCTCCAACGTCTGACTCAAAGGCAAAGGGGAGAAGGAGATGAAGAAGCAGGAGATGTAATAAAACTCCCCCCTTTACGGCATTTCTTGCTAGATGGTGGAGGGGAACAACCACTCCATTTACGACTCTTCTTCCTAAAGAGAGTAGCATATTTCTCTCGAAAAACAGAGTCCAGTCATTCAAACACAGTTTGAAATGACGTCTCTGACGGTTCAGCGAGAACAAGTGATGAAGTCGCCAAAATGGAATGACATCACAACGACAGGAGAAAGTGACACCATCCCAGCTGACGTCATAGGCTGAGAAGATGCTAGGAGTGACGTCACGACATCTCTAAAGGAAGCGTTGGTCGATGGCCTCCCTTGTGGAGTGATAAGAGACGACTCAGAAAGCATCAGTGTTGACATAGGCGTCCTGCTAGGTGGCAGCACACTAGCTTCAAAATAATGTACTACTGGAAAAGGCGGGACTGGCATCAGGGCTGGGGGGAGTGTGCCTCCAAGAAATGAGTCAGCAGGCCATCCTAGGAGGGGGAACTCCATAGGCCTAGCAATGCTAAAACAGCCGCCATCTTGTTTGATTCCAAATCTGAAAATAATAAAACAGATGAAGCAGCCTCCTCCCTTACAGGAAGGACATTAGATCCTGAGGGAGAGAGGGCTACATTACACATAACATCACGAGCAACTCCAGATACTTCTAACGATGAATCGGTGGAAGAAAAGGAAGGAGCGCTGGAAGAGGGAGGAAGCTGAATCATCTAAACGAGGAGAAAGAAACTCCTCCCAAGAAGGAAGAATAGAAACTCAATGATGCTCCCTCCTCTTATAAAACACCTTCCACTGTGACTTACGCCAGGCATGACATTCCAGGCAGGGATTAGTAATAGTACAAAAATTAGATTGGCACCTACGGCATGTTGAATAGGGACCTGTAACTGCAGAAGCCAAAAACCTGGAGCACAGAAAGCCCTGAACGCTCAGACACATGCGTTGAAAAGGTCGTGAAGACTGAGGACTCCATGATAATCACAATCATGCAAACACAATCTGAAAACACAAAGAATCATGGGTAAACAAAGCAACCAGCTTGGAAGGAGAGCAAAAGCGTCTACTCTCCAAGGCGGTCAACTTTCACCTTGTATACGTATAAGTTGCCAGATCTCACAGATGCCTTACTATACAATCTTTGATTGTTTTAACCAGTTACCCAGCTGGCGCAACAAGATTTATCCTATTGTTAAGACCGATGTTTTCGCTCAGTAGTGATCTTTGATTATGCGTTCATGTCTTGGCCTAGGCATCTAGTATATACGTGACTGAGTTCTATCATTTTTATCATGTTTTATTCTTCACTTTTCATCTTTTACTATAAGGTTTAATACAAACGTTTCTACATTGGTCTAATAGTCATACTTTGTAAAAATAAAAAAATAAAGTATATTATAGGTATTTATACATATACAGTAGTACAGTCCGGTCCCGAATTATGCGATTCCCCTTTTATGCGGTCGCTAGTTCTCAAAAATAGATTTTCTGTATCTCCGAAGCCGTTCAAAGTCTGCAAGTCACGCGCTGCAAAACATATAAAATCTATTGTTTTTTCAAGTACAGTGGTACCTCGAGATACGAAATTAATTCGTTCCGAGGCGGCCTTCGTATAATGAGTTTTTCGTATCTTGGAACACATTTTACATGTAAAATGGCTAATCCGTTCCAAGCCCTCCAAAAACACCCCATGAATTCATAATAAGCTAAAATTGACCTATAAACAATGAAATACTACAACAATTTGGACCATTCAATACCTAAATTAAGAATAAAAATCGAAAACCTGTAAAATAAGTGTATATTAGTGTACAAGAAATATTACTGTAACGTAAAATGTGGAAGCTTACCTTTCGAGTGAGGCTATCTCCGATAGTGGCGGCAGAGGAGGAGGAGGACAAACGGCAGATAACGTACGTACGTACGTACACTTAACTTTATGAAAACACAAAAAATTTAAGGAAAACTATAAAACTAAAATTTACGAAACACCTTAACAAAACTGTGTAACACTTAACTTATAAAAATTCTAGAAATTACGTAAACATTTTTTTTTTTTTTTTTTTTTTTTTTTTTTAATTTTTTTTTTTATTTTTAACTTTTTTTTACTTTTACGTAAGCTTCTTTTTTTTTTTTTTTTTTTTTTTTTTTTTTTTTTGTTTTTTTTTTACAGAATTTCAACTTCATCACCGCTTTCAATGTTCTGTTTTTCATCACTTGGTTCTTCCTTTTTCTTTCAACTTTCTGTTTTTTTATCACTTGGTTCTTCCTTTTTGCTTACTCCTGCTAATGCTGAAGGCCTCTTTAAAAATAACGATCCAAGGAAGATTGCTTCTGCCTACTTTTCACAATGTTCCTGAAACGACTCAAGCAAAAGTCATCAAACTGCGCAAGCATACGACCTGTGTGAGCCTTTTCGGGGTGTCTTTTTTCGATAAACAATTGCACTTTATGAAAAGCGCCTAGAATATCCTTAATTTCTGCCGTTGTCATAGGCTCCTCCTCCTCTTCCTCGCCGCTGCTAGAGAACTCCTCTTGAACGACGTTAAGTTGCATGGCCTCCAAATCCTTCAGGTCATCCGTCATAAGCTCCTCTTGGTGCTCCTCGAGAAGGTCGTTGATGTCGTCCTCGTCGACGACCAGCCCCATGGACTTGCCGAGTGCAATGATCTCATCAAGATCTGGTTCCAAAACAGTTTCGGGATCATCTACTGTTTCTAACGCTGCAGTACCAGCTTCGCCCACGTCGAATCCCTCGAAGTCTCTGGCGGATACGGCATCAGGCCAGAGTTTCCTCCACGAGGAATTCAAGGTTCGCCTCGAAACCTCCTGCCAAGCTAGGTCAATGAGTTGGATGCAAATGACGATGTCGAATAGCTCCTTCCAAAATTGACGCAAGGTGAGGTTTGTGGTATCGGTGATGTCGAAACATCTCTTGAAAAGATGTTTCGTGAACAGCTTCTTAAAGTTCGCTATCACTTGCTGGTCCATGGGCTGGAGGAGAGGGGTGGTGTTGGGCGGAAGAAAAAGAATCTTAACGAAGGAATACTCCGCTAGGATATCTTCCTCGAGGCCATGGAGGGTGGGGAGGGGCATTGTCCAACACCAGCAGACATTTCAGGGGGAAGCGCTTCTCTTCCAAAAAACTCTTCACAGTCGGGCCGAAACACAGATTTACCCACTCCAGTGAACAAAAGCCTCGTTACCCAGGCTTTTGCATTAGCCCTCCACATCACTGGAAGCTTCTCCTTCAGCACCTTGTGGGCCTTGAAGGCTCGAGGAGTCTCAGAATGATACACCAGTAGGGGCTTCACCTTGCAATCCCCACTGGCGTTTGAACAAAGTGCGAGCGTAAGCCTGTCTTTCATAGGCTTATGCCCGGGTAGCTTCTTCTTTCTTCCATGATGTACGTCCGACGAGGCATTTTTTTTCCAAAACAGGCCAGTCTCATCACAATTGAAGACTTGCTGAGAACTGTAGCCTTCCTTGGTCATCATCTCGTCGAAAGTCTTCTTAAATGCTTCGGCCGCTTTCGTGTCCGAGCTGGCAGCCTCCCCATGACGCACCACCGAATGGATGCCAGTCCGTTTACGAAATTTCTCGAACCAGCCATGCGAAGCCTTGAACTCTGGGGTTGGCGTTGAAGTCCCTTCCCCTCCGTCGTCTTCCGCCTGCGCAATCAAATCGCCGAAAATAGCACTGGCCTTGTGAGCGATTGCTGTCTCCGTTACTGTATCGCCAGCGATTTCTTTGTCTTTTATCCAGATGAGGAGCAGCCGTTCCATCTCGTCGTGCACATGGCTCCTCTTGCTGGACAAAATAGTGATGCCCTTCGATGGTGTAGTTGCTTTGATGACATCCTTCTGTTTAAGGATGGTTCCTAATGTCGACGGATTACGGCCGTATTCCTTTGCGATCACACTCAATCGCATACCAGCTTCGTACTTCTTTATGATCTCCATCTTTGTCTCCAGAGACAGCATCCGCTTCTTTCCGTGAATTTCAACTTTCTTGGGACCCATGACTACGTTAATTTACGTAAAGTTTACCACAAATACTTAATAATACGTCTTCGCACAACACGATAATATGTACTGCAACGAAATCAATAACGAATTTACGTTATCTAAACGAAATCGTTGGAGCGAACAAATGCCGATGCGTACGGTAAAGTTTCGGGTGCGGAGTGGCCGAGCTAAGGGACGCCAGCGCGTACGTATAGAAGAAGCATGATGGGAGGGATGCTGTCCAATCAGAGAGAAGGATCTCATGGCTTGGCTAGCATCAGGAACCAATGGGAGAGCAGGAGGATGGTGGCGAGTCTACTAGCACTAAGATGGCGGCGTGCGGCGCGAGTTTCAAAATTGTTATCGGGCGAATCTCGGACTTTCAGAAACCTTTCGTATCTTGAAAACTTTTCGTATGTACAGCAGTAAAATTTTTCGCATTGGCTTTCGTAACTTGGATTTTTCGTAAGTTGAGCCTTTCGTATCTCGAGGTACTACTGTATTTGGGAAGGGGGGGGGGGGGCTTTGCTGCTGGTATCTGATAGAAGGGGTGGGGGTAATCCTTGGAGGAAAAAAACTATTATTCCTCCAAGGGGGAATGTGATAGAAAGGTTTCCTGCTAAGACAGAAGACTATGCCTCACGCATTTGTGATGTCATAGCGCAGTGTGTATGAATGATCGGTCTAGGTTAACTTGTTTTGACTAACTTTTGGCATTTGATCATTAATATTTTCAATTCTTGATATAGGTTTTGATGAAAATGACTAGTAAAAGTGATTAACAGAGAAGCAGATGTGTTTTGAGAGAGAGAGGAGAGAGAGAGAGAGAGAGAGAGAGAAGAGATGAGAGAGAGAGAGAGAGAGCCGAGAGAGAATCGTTCAATCTAACCTTTTCAAGTAACTCATTTCATACTGAATTTTTAATTTTTATCATTTCGTTTTAAGAAATTGTAATTTCATATCAAATTTTGAATTTTCATCAGTTGCTTTTTTATCATAGAATAAATTTACATGAAAACGATTACATAGTGAATGTACCGGAAAAAGAAACTGAGACAGGCACTCGTAACCAAGTTTGTTCGGCCTAACGGGAGTGAGGACAAGCAGGATCCGCTAGTCCCTGAAACCTCAAATGGTTCACAAAGCCTTCCTTCAGCAGAAGAACTCTTCACGGAGGATGAGATAGAGGAGTTTGAAGGTTTTTTGGCAGTGGATAGGTAGAGGAAATTCCATCTAAAAGGTTTTTAAAAGGAAATGACTGTATCGTACAGTACACTTACACCCAATGGTGGCAGTGTTTACGAGTGGGAGTTTTCACCATCCTGTGTGTAATTTTAAACTTTTTCAAGCTATTAAAACCTTTTTAATGTTTTATTTATCCATAAGAACAAAAACCTTTATAATGTTTTATTTATCCATAAGAACAATGTCATATTAGAAAAAATTACAGTACGTATAGTACACAGAAAGTATTGAAAATGGGTAGTATAAAAAAGTTTGACAGGGTAAGTTGCCGTTTGCCTCGGCCTCCCTAATGGAATTAGTACTCCCATAAGGTATGTGTTTAGAAATATGTGAATTTCCAATTCTGCGAGGCCGTGGATCGACCCAATTCTCATATATGCATTACATATATATCTATATATATATATATATATATATATATATATATATATATATAGTATATATACAGGCGGTCCCCGGGTGTTACGACGGTTCCGGCTTACGACGTTCCGAGGTTACGACGCTTTTTCTTAAATATTCAATGGAAAAATCCGTCCTGGGTTACGACGTTTGTTCCGAGGTTACGACGCTGACGCTTCCGACGCTCCGAGTTAACGACGCTTTTAAAAAAACGCATACTATGATAAAAATCCTTTATAGTTTAGCACAGTATATTAATAAAAATAAGTTTCTGGTTAGATTAAAACAAAAATTTTGAGGTTATGATGATTTTCGACACTTTTTATGTTGTATTTTCGATGTTTTTTAGTGACGCCTCATATGCGGAACTAAGTTTCCGAGCGCAATGAATACCATACTAGCTTGCGGTGCGCAAAGTTTACATATAACAGTCCAAAAGCGCAAATAATGAAAAAATCATTGCTTGTTTCCGGTAATAATAACAAAACGAAGTTTCTGGTTAGATTACAACGCAAATTCCAAGTATCCAAAGAGAGACATTATCCAGTAATTTGATCAGAGAGAGAGAGAGAGAGAGAGAGAGAGAGAGAGAGAGAGAGAGAGAGAGAGAGAGAGAGAGAGAGAGAGGCGTCTTCCGACGCTCCGAGTTAAGGACAGAGAAGTGTTCGTTTCATTAAACGGCCTCTGACTCATGCCAGTAAATGTTTTGTTGATACTAATAATATAAGCCTATTTAAAGATACGTTTACTTTAATTAGTCTATATGATACGTAAATAGTAATCAACTGTTCTTGTAGCCCTCAAGATTTGGCAAAATCGAAGTATCCAAAGAGAGACATTATCCAGTAACTGGAACCTTGACATACGAATTTAATTTGTTCCGTTACCATCGTCGTATATCAAAACAGTTGATCTCAAAGCATTTTTCCCATTAAAATAAGTAATGTGTATTAATCCGTTCTAGCGCTATGAAACCACACCTAAACACAGCTAAATTACATATAATATACACAATTTATACACAAATAAACGGGTAATAACACACACAATGATAAAATATCATAGCAATGTGATAAATGATAATAAATGTTAATAAAATCAATTAAAATAAAGAAAGGAATTTTACTTACCACAACGAAAGATGACGTGAGGCCAGCAGGGGGAGGAGGTAGGGAAGGGTGGCAGGGAACGATTTGTTCTCTTTTTATTTACGTATGTCGACTAATAACTACGTAATAAACACAAATGAAATAACATTGCTAAACTAATTTTTTATTTATTTTTTTTAATCAGTTCGTAGTTTAGAAATAATGGTGATGCCTTTGGAAGGGTTTTTTGGTTTTTATAGCTTCCTTCTACTTGATATTGTGGATATGTAGAAGGATTTCGACATACTCGTTTGCCCAAATCGACGATAGGAACGCCACGTTCATGCTTTGCTATAATTTCATGTTTTGCTTCCATCGAAATCATTTTCTTCTTGGGTTTTTTTCTTGTTATCACCTGCTTTGTCTTTAGCTTTGAGACCCATGGTTAATAATAAAATAAAATAGACAAAATAACACGAAAAATAGGCGCAAATACAACGAACTAAACAACGACGTGTTAACATGCAGCACCAACAAACAAACAGACTCAACGCCATTTATCGGTCGCCTATACAACTAACACTCATCGCAAAGTCGTATCTCAAATATTTCGTTGTATATCAAAGCTTATATTTTCGCAAATTTTCTGTTGTATCTCAAAACATTCGTATATTCGGGCAATCGTATGTCAAGGTTCCAGTGTAATTTGATCAGAGAGAGAGAGAGAGACGCCTTGGCGGCAACAATGGTCTCGGGGATTGACGTAACGTTTATTTTCTGAACAGATAGGACAGAGAAGTGTTCGTTCATTAAACGGCCCTCTGACTCATGGCAGGAACTGTTTTGTTGATACTAATATATAAGCCTATTTAAAGATACGTTTACTTTAATTAGTCTATATGATACGTAAATAGTAATCAGCTGTTCTTCTAGCCCTCAAGATTGGCAAAATCACTCCAGGTTGTACATAAAACTTCAAGAATGTAGTGTCACCAGAGGATTACAATAGTTTTTACCTTCAAGAACCAGCATTCTTTTATGAAAATAACTCCAGGTTGTACATAAAACTACAGGAAACAACATGTAGTGTAACCAAAGGATTACAAGTAAGGTTTTTATAACTTTTTATTAGTTTAAGACATATTTCCAAGCGTCGTTCCGGCTTACGACGATTTTCGGCTTACGACGCGTCTCAAGAACGGAACCCCCGTCGTAACCCGGGGACTGCCTGTATATATATATACAGGGGGTCCTCGAGTTAAGACGTTGATCCGTTCTTAAAATGCGTCGTAACACACGATTTTCAGCGTAAGTCGGAACATTGAAAAATACCACATGATTTAATGTAAACTACCCTATCAATAACAACGAGAGAACAATTCCTTACCTTTATTAATTTGATTGGCTTGCACACTGGAGAGGAAGCTGCGGTGCTGGAGAGACTGGGGGAGGTTAGTGAAGAGAACCCTCAAGAATGCTTAGGCAGGTGATTCCTTGAGGTGGGCCAGAAACAACTACCTGGATGCTGAGGCAGGTGATTCTTGAGGTGAGGCAGAACATACTACTGGAGACGTGCAGGTTGCAGGTGGCCGGTGAGTCTTTAGGTGAGGCAGAACCTACAGAAGGTGCTGAGATACTGGGGGCAGGTGAGTCTGGTTAGCAGAACATTCAGAAGGTGCTGGAGATTGTGGGGCAGGCGAGTCTGGATTAGCAGAGGGCAGCCTGAGGGTAGGCGGAGGGCATACCAGGGATCTCCTTTGCAGGCCTCTCTACCTTCTTAAAAATTTGCTGCTCCAGGTTAGTCTGAACAGAGGGGAGCCGAACCCTCTTTTCAATTCCAGGATCTCCTGCTAAAACCACTGCCATTCATTTCCATTTCCCCATGACGCCTCTGGAAACCCTAGTGAACCTGTCCAAGTTGGGATCCTGAGCCTCAAAAGTTGACAACGCTTGCTGCAACTCTGCAAAACCTCTTGTCAAGTCCTGCCTTGTGAAAGCCTTAGGCTCTGGGGTGGGTGCTTCTTCTTCTTCCTCTATCATCTGCTTCTCAGTTGTATCAGGTCCTCAGCAGATAACTCCTCGCCATGAGACTCCAGCAGCTCTGTAAACATCATCAACCTCCATCTCCAAATTGATTTCCTTACTCAGGGCAACAACGTTCTTGACAACTAGCTGAACTGTGTCCTCAAACCCATGGAAATCATTCACAAATTGAGGACAAATTTTCTTCCAGACACCATTCATGTTTGTTTGCTTAACCTCCTCCCAGGAATTAGCAATGTTCTTTACAGCATAAGGATGTTTGTAGGATTTCCAAAAGTCCTTAGAGTCAAAGTCCTTTTCTTGGTTTCCAGTTGCCATGTAAAGCCATAGCAATTGTCCTTCGTAGGTAGTAGGCCTTGAACGAAGCAATCACTCCTTGTCCATAGGCTGTAAAAGGGCCGTGGTATTAGGTGGAAGGTAAACCACCTTGACATTAGGGTTGAAGTCTCCCAGCTGGGCAGGGTGTCCAGGGCATTGTCCAGCACTAGCAACACCTTAAAGGGGATACCCTTGGAGGCGCAATACCGCTCCACACTTGGAACAAAATGGTTTACGAACCAGTCCTCAAACACTGCAAGTGTCACCCATGCCTTTCTTGTTGGACTTCCAAATTACTGGTTAGTTGACCCTTCCAAATGCCCTTGAGTGCCCTTGGATTTTCAGCCTGATACACCAACAAGGGCTTCAGTTTGAAGTCGCCAGCAGCATTACCCCCAAGAAGTAAAGTTAGCCTCTCCTTGCTGGCTTTATGACCAGGTGCTGACTTCTCCTCCTTGGCGATGTAAGTGCGGTTAGGCATACGTTTCCAAAACAAACCTGTCTCGTCTACGTTAAACACTTGCTGAGCAGAATAACCCCCCTCCTTAATTATCTCAGACAACGCTTTAGGAAATTCACTCGCTGCTTTCTCATCCCCACTAGCAGCTTCACCTTGCACTTTAAGGTTATGGTAATTGGCCCGAGCCTTAAATCGCATAAACCAACCCCTACTAGCCACAAACTCTTCACTTTCACTTCCCTCCCCCTTTTCTTTTTTCAACGCTTCAAAACAATCTTTTCGCCTTCTCCTGAATCACCATAAGGCTGACTGGGATACGCCGTTGATTTTGGTCTTCCAACCAAAGCACCAATAACCTTCCCATTTCAATTATTAGACCACTACGCTGCTTAGTTATCACTGTCGCTTTCATAGGAGCAGATCCTTTCACTGTTCAACGATGCGCTCTTTATCTTTGATAATGTAGCAACGGTCCCCGAACAGCTAAGGCCAAGCGAGCGGCCAATGTTTGTTGGCGTTTTTCTCCCTTCTCAGATCGCTTTATAATGTCCACTTTAATTTCCATGGTGATGGCCTTTCTTTTCTTCGATGCCACTACCATCAGAAGAGTCCGCCTTGCGCTTTGGGAGCCATAACAAAGAGCAAAAAGTTACAAAAACGATACAACAACGATGAGAGAGAGAGGCAGTGTAAACAACCAAAATGGCGTATGGGCGAGGAATGAGCCTAGCGAAGCGACGCCGTCCTCTCCCCCACAAAGCGTATTCTTCCAGCCGTGACGCCCGGTAAGTAGTTTCGCGTTTGTTTTACCGTCGCTTACGACCGTAAACCGCGTAAGACGGAACGACGCAAAATATTATTTTTTATATTTTTATGGGGGGGGGGCGCGTTCGTAACCACGAAAACATCGTAAGTCGAGACCGGCGTAACCCGAGGACTTACGTGTATATGTATATATATATATATATATTATATATATATATATATATATATAGATATTATATATATATATATATATATATATATATATATATATAATATATATATATATATAAAAAAAAATATATATATATATATATATATATATATATATATATATATATATATACATAGGGTAAATATATATTATATTTATATTATATATTATATATAGATATATATATATATATATATAATATAAATATATATATATATATATATATATATCTATCTATATATATATATTTATTTATATATATAGTATATATATATATATATATATATATATATTATATAATGAGCCGATTAACATTAATAAAAAATGCAACACATCAGAGATCAGAGGACTGACTGACATATACACGTTGGTTGAAACATCTGGATATGTGAACATCCAACAGTAAAAAACTCTCCGAAATATTGCATTATTGCATAAAGCAACTTTTGGTTAGAGAGAGAGAGCAAGTTTGAATTATATAAAGAAATGATTCACAAATTATAGGCTTAAATATTTTAAAACAACTTTAATATCTTTCCATATGACTTACAAAAAAAAACATGAATGAGCATCATATTTTGTGCATGCCCAGTGCCTACCATATTCAGCTGTGAATAAAATTGTTGATAAAACAATCCAATTTCTGGGCTCAGTTCGTGTCGCTGCGTGAAATAATCCTTAAGTTCATTATTTCTAAGGTAAATGAAGCTAAACATATAACAGAGAAAAACAAATCAGGAAGATGTCAGAATACCTGACTCGCTCCAACCCTAAATAAAAAGAGGGTGTCGGTATGGTATCTGGGGCGAGTGAGACCACTACCACGAACCTCTTGCCATTTAGAAGATTCCTACACCAAAATCCCCTTCCTGAGAGCGCCGATCCATAGGCCAGGACGGCAACTACTCCTACTACGCCCCGCACCACGCCGACTGCCGCTCGCCTCTGGTGGTCATCCCTTTTCGTTAGCCGACTAGGAGTAACACGTGCCATCTTTTGCTGTGTTTTTTGTGCTTTTCCTGATTTATCTACATCATGGAACGCGCAGCTATCGCCGCAGCTAAGTTAAGTAACCCGAAAGGTCTGGATTTAGTTTTGTCAGTCGGGCCCTTATTTACCGTGTTTTAGGTCCGAAATAAAGGCCACCTGGTCTGGCGCATGGCGGCCAGCAGCTCGCCTCGTGTCTTATTAGATTTCCCGGTCCTCTATACTGGGAAATCTTTCATTGTTTTTACCTTTCATGGGTTTTTATCACGTGCTACTCTAGTCCTCATTATATATATATATTATATTATATTTTACATCGCATATAGGATTTTCATTGCCTATACCTTAGATCTCGTTCATGCATGCATGTCTCTTTGTCCTAGGTGTGTAGGCGCCTGAGTGATTATTTATATTTTCCTGGTCCGAGCATCCTGGCTATTGCCCTCCTTCTACGTATCGGCTAAGGCTAGCTTTTGAGCAGGTTGGCTGTCTTCTTCGGAACCAGCCTACTCCCTCCTGGTACATCTCTTTTTCTTTCAACTCGTCGGTTTTTTCCCTCCTTTACATCTATGTTACGATGTAAAAGTTTTTATTGTGTTATTGTTGGGTTAGCTTTTAGGGCGACCAGTCTCTAGGCGGTTTTGTTGCATTAGGTCTGATATACTGTTTTGTTGCCTTATCGCCTCGTGGCCCTTCGGGCTCACGTGGTCACGACCCAGTCGGTTGTGTGCATTATCGCCTCTTGGTCCACCTGTGGTTGTGTGGTACCTCTTGGTTGCCCTAACCCCAAAAGGGTCCCCACCCTTCCATCCCTCCTCCTCCCTCCAGACGGGAAGGGGGGGATCTGTCCTGGCTCGCTTACGGTCGCTATGGCAACCATCCGGGCTCTTTTCCCCCCTCCCCCTAGCCAAGGGGGTCACGGGAGTTTAGGACAGCCATTAGCACTGGGGACTGCATATCTTTCCTCGGGCTCTGGGGGAGCTCCGGCGTGGTCGGGGGTCGGGGTTGGCCAACCCCCCTCCGGTCGCGTCAGGTCTTCTTCAGCGTACCTTGGGTCTGATTTCTCTCCCTCCTCATATGCCTTACCTCTCCGCCAACGGACGGAGCACCTGCACACTATCCGGGTGTACCTTCGGTTGTCGGGAGGGGAGCCAGCTACCGGAGTGGATGCGATTTCAGTTGGTCATGAAAGCTTTCCCTATCTTATGTACCCCCTTCGTCTTCCAGCGGAGCGTTCTTACTATCTGGGCGCTCCTCTAGTTGTCGGGGGAGGGTTGGTTGTATGACGGAGCTACACGCTCCGCCTTAGTGTAACTTTTCTAGTATAAGTATAGGGCATCCTCTCCCGTTCTCCGGCGTGGTATACTACTCCTTGAAACTCTTTATGGGTATATAAAAACACCTGGTTGAAATTTACTCACCCCTCCGGTGTACACCAGAGTTCTCAACCAGCGTCTTAGGTCATAGACCTTCTTCCACAAGGAGTTCAGGGGTGGATTATGCCCAATAATTCTAGACTACTCCGGCATGCAACGGAGTATCACAGTAGCCCTGTGAGTGTATAACGTTGATACTTATGTATCTTTCCACTTACAGGCTACTAACTGTCAGGAGCCAGGTTGTAACGCTGTCCTCCAAGACCCCTGCGGGCATGAGGTCTGCAGGACTCACGACCTCCCACACGCACAACCCCCGCTCCGTGCGCTACCCGCCACAACGAGATGGTAGTATGGCATCACGAGGCTTGTACCATTTGTTACGAGCTGGTGAGCCAGTTTTTGGACGGAGTAAGTATATATCGGCGTCAAGTTTGTTCCTCCCATGACATATATACTTTCACATATCTTAGCTTTAAGTTTTATGGTCATATTCAATTTTGGTAATGATCCGTCCTCGGGGCTTCGTTGTAAGGATTACAATGACCCTCTTTTCCAGGCTGCCGCCGTTAAGGAAGTCGCGTCGGCTACCCTGAAGGCCTGGGTAGGTGGCTTCGGGAAGAACGCCGCCAAAGGACAGCCCTATATCCTCGATAAGAAGCTGGCAGTCCAGATCTTCCAGGGCGGGAAGTCGACGGGGTATGTGGACCCCGCCGCGGCAGCTCCTACAATTGCTTCCATTCAGCAACAAGTGGAACAAGCCTTGATTGATGGGGGAGGAGGCCAAGACGCTCGTGGCGGAAGTAGCCACACTTGATATTAACATAGAGCCAATGACGGTAGGTGGGGAGGATTTATTAGTTGAGGTAGGTTTGTTGGGCGCCCAAGGGCTTCCCTTGGGTGCCTCTGGATCTTCATCACCTGTCCCTTCATCTTCTTCTTTTCAGGGCTTTACGGGATCGGAGATCCTTCTAGTACTCCTGCTGCATCCGTGACCCCCAAGGTAAAGGGGGACAGGGAGCAGAAGACCCTGCAGAAGACGTCGTCCAAAAAGGACGTCGTCTTCTTCTTCTTCTCGTAAGCCTCCGGCTTCCCATCCCGGAGCAGAGAAAGTGAAGTCATCTTTGTCTTCACAATCCAAAAAGGGTCAAGAGGCAAGTCCTCTAAGGATAAGGGCTCACACTCCTGCCGAGTCTGTGCCTTCTCCCGCTGCTGCCGGAACTCCTCCGGTGACTCCTGCCGGGGTCGTGGTACCTGGTACCTTCAATCCTGCTGCATTTTCGGCAGGAATGATGCAGCATGTAGGTGATTTGGTAGGCTCTCTAAGTACTAGAGTTGAGCAGATGTTTGCTCAACTCTCTACCACTATTAATCAGTCAGGGCAATCCATTCAGAACCTGACTGAGCGAGTGTCCGACCAAGAGGATCGCCTAGTAGGCTTGAACCAGGCACCATCAGGCGAAAATCTCCCCGGTAGCAGGAGCTGGTCTGGCCCATCTGCCGGACTATGACACCCTCCCTGCCTTCTCTATGAGTAATCCTTGGAGGGTAGCAGCTTATGCTCCCTTCAAGGACGGCATGATTTCCATTCCGGAATGTGGAACTCGAAGGATTGAGGACTTCGAGTTCCACCCAGCCGACTTACAGCCTCCTTTCATGGGATATGCGAGACTGATGGAAACAGCCTTGAACAGGGAGGATAAAATCCCAAAAGAAACGGTCCTATATAGCCGAGACCACGCTCAGAGAGAGTGGTTGCATTGCTTGGAGGAATGGGACTGTACTAACACCAGACTCCAAGCATTCAAGAGCCCTTTTACTATCTTCGCCACAGAGGAGGAGGCACCACTCCCTTTACGGACGAAGATAGCAGAAGTCACAATGCAGGCGGGCATGAAGGATGAACCCCTGCCACAACTAAGGGAATCGGACCCTACGTCCCCTCTCTTCCCTGCTTTCGGTGATCTGTGGGAGAACCTACCGGCCACTTTTACGGTAGGTAAACTCAAACCGGACTGTGCCATGGAACAGTTCGGTGAGAGGTTACCCAGATTACCTGACAACCTCATTCAGGCAGAGTTTGAGGCAAGAACCAGGCTAGGTAGAAAGTCGCAAACCCAGACAGTCCAAGCGGACTTGTACGGGTTTATAGTGGTGAGAAGAAACTGCCGGAAACACGTCCTTCAGGAGACAACGATTCGGCACGAGCCGAACAAGCTGCTTTCCTCCAATATCTGGGGGGCGGACCTCTTCCCGGAGTCGGCAGTTAATGAGGTCCAACACGAGGCGACGAGGCTTAACCAGAGCCTCAGAGCTCGTTGGGGTCTCTCGGGCTAAGAGGAAACCCAGAACCCTTCCTCCTCTGGCAAAAAGTTGAAAAAGACAAAGAGGTTCCAGCCATACCAAAAGCAGCAACAGCAACACTTCGTTCAGGCGGTTCCGGTTGCTCAGACAGGACAATCTGCAGCACCGAAAGGATAGAACCAACCGATTCTCCTACTGTCCCCACAAGGTCAGCCCTCGACCTCTTACGCTGTTTCCCCGGCATTCAACCAGGTGTTTGAAAGCCAAGCCTTTCAAACCTTCAACAGGTTTGCTAGGGGAAGCAACGAGGTGCAGGAAGAGCTACCAACAGGGGTAAGCACTTCCGTGGAGGACGCGGAGCTCGAACAAAGGTCCCCCTCCACCCAAGTCATTCCTTCAGTTACCATCAAAGGAATTGGCAGATTACGCAGAGGAGCTCCTTCAGAAAGGAGTAGTGTCGAGAGTCAAGCACTTAAAGTTTCAAGGACGCTTATTCAGCGTGCCAAAGAAAGGCTCATCAAAAGAAGAATAATCTTAGACTTGTCCCGGCTAAACTTATTCATTCGTTGCGACAAGTTCAAAATGCTGACCATCTCGCAGGGTCGGACCTTACTTCCCCGTGGGGCCGTCACCACCTCTATCGATCTTACAGACGCATACTATCATATCCCAATCGCGAGACACTTTCGCCCATACCTAGGCTTCAAACTGGGATACCAGGCATTCTCTTTCAAAGTGATGCCCTTCGGGCTGAATGTAGCCCCCAGGGTATTCATGAAAATAGCGGAAGTAGTGGTACAACAAAACTGAGATCACAAGGGATAATGGTAGTAGTGTACCTCGACGATTGGCTGATTTGGGCGCCAACCGTCGAGGAATGCCTCAGAGCCACAAACAAGGTACAGGCGGTCCCCCGGGTTACGACGGTTTTCTCCGGCTTTACGACGTTCCGAGGTTACGACGCTTTTTCTTAAATATTCAATGGAAAAATCCGTCCTGGGTTACGTACGCTTGTTCCGAGGTTACGACGCTGACGCTTCCGACGCTCCGAGTAACGACGCTTTTAAAAAACGCATACTATGATAAAAATCCTTTATAGTTTAGCACAGTATATTAATAAAATAAGTTTCTGGTTAGATTATAACAAAAATTTTGAGATTATGATGATTTTCGACACTTTTTATGTTGTATTTTTCTATGTTTTTTAGTGACGCCTCATATGCGGAACTAGTTTTCCGAGCGAATGAATACATACTAGTTTACATATAAACAGTCCAAAAGCGCAAATAATGAAAAAATCATTGCTTGTTTCCAGTAATAATAAACAAAACGAAGTTTCTGGTTAGATTACAACGCAAATTCCAAGTATCCAAAGAGAGACATTATCCAGTAATTTGATCATGAGAGAGTAGAGGAACGAGAGAGAGACGAGAGAAGAACGCAGAGAGAGAGAGAGCAGAGATGGAGAGGAGGAGAGAGAGGCGTCTTCCGCGTCCGAGTAAGGCACAGAGAAGGTTCGTTCGTTAACGGCAGGACTCAGTCCAGTAAACGTTTTGGGTGATACTAATAATCAAAGCCTATTAACGATACGTGTACGTAATTAGTCTCTATGATGATACGGTAAATAGTAACAACTGTTTCTCTTGTAAGCCCCACGCAAATATTTGGCAAAATCGATAGAAGACAAAGAGGAGACAGTATCAGTACGGAATTTGATCAGAGAGAGAGAGAGACGACGAGAGAGTACGAGATTGAGTAGAGAGCAGAGAGAGATGAAGAGAGAATTTTTGAGAGATGCCGACGCCTGATGGACGAGAGAGAGAGAGAGAGAAGATGAGAAGGAGAGAGAGAGAGAGACGAGAGAGAGAGGATTTTGGATTTGGTGGAGGAGACAGGAGGCTGAGAGAGAGGAGGAGGGGAGGGGAGTGAGAGGGAGAGGGAGAGAGAGAGGGAGGAGGAGATCGGAGGGAGGGACGAGAGGATTGGGGAGAGAGAGAGATGAGAGGAGAGGCGTCTTCCGACGCTCCGAGTTAAGGACAGAGAAGTGTTCGTTTCGTAAACGGCCTCTGACTCATGCCAGTAAATGTTTTTGTTGATACAATAATATAAGCCTATTTAAAGATACGTTTACTTTAATTAGTCTATATGATACGTAAATAGTAATCAACTGTTCTTGTAGCCCTCAATATTTGGCAAAATCGAAGTATCCAAAGAGAGACATTATCCAGTACGTAATTTGATCAGAGAGAGAGAGAGAGAGAGAGAGAGAGAAGAGAGAGAGAGAGAGAGAGAGAGAGAGAGAGAGAGAGAGAGAGAGACGCTTTGGCAACAATGGTCTCGGGGGTTTTTATAGCTTCCTTCTGCTTGATGATCGTGGATATTGTAGAAGGATTTCGACCATACTCGTTTTCCAAATCGACGATACGAACGCCACGTTCATGCTTTGCTATAATTTCATGTTTTGCTTCCATCGAAATCATTTTCTTGGGTTTTTTCTTATCACCTGCTTTGTCTTTAGCTTTGAGACCCATGGTTAATAATAAAATAGACAAAATAACACGAAAAATAGGCGCAAATACAACGAACTAAACAACGACGTGTTAACATGCAGCACCAACAAACAAACAGACTGAACGCCATTTATCGGTCGCCTATACAACTAACACTCATCGCAAAATCGTATCTCAAATATTTCGTTGTATATCAAAGCTTGTATTTTCGCAAATTTTCTGTTGTATCTCAAAACATTCGTATATTAGGGCAATCGTATGTCAAGTTTTCCAATGTAATTTGATCAGAGAGAGATAGAGAGAGAGCGAGGAGAGAGAGAGAGACGAGAGAGAGAGAGAGAGAGAGACGCCTTTGGCAACAATGGTCTCGGGGATTGACGTAACGTTTTATTTTCTGAACAGATAGGACAGAGAAGTGTTCGTTTCATTAAACGGCCTCTGACTCATGGCAGGAAATGTTTTGTTGATACTAATATATAAGCCTATTTAAAGATACGTTTACTTTAATTAGTCTATATGATACGTAAATAGTAATCAGCTGTTCTTGTAGCCCTCAAGATTTGCAAAATCACTCCAGGTTGTACATAAAACTTCAAGAATGTAGTGTCACCAGAGGATTACAATAGTTTTTACCTTCAAGAACCAGCATTCTTTTATGAAAATAACTCCAGGTTGTACATAAAACTACAGGAAACAAACAGTAGTGTAACCAAAGGATTACAAGTAAGGTTTTTTATAACTTTTTATTAGTTTAAGACATATTTCCAAGCGTCGTTCCGGCTTACGACGATTTTCGGCTTACGACGCGTCTCAAGAACGGAACCCCCGTCGTAACCCGGGGACTGCCTGTACTTCAAATTCTGGAAACACCTAGGGTTCCAAATAAACAGGACAAAGTCCAGGCTCACTCCGGAGTCGAGTTTCCAATGGCTCGGCATTCATTGGGATTTAACCTCTCACAATTTGTCAATTCCGGTGGACAAGAGGAAAGAAATAGCCAAGTCAGTAATGAAATTCCTCAAGAACAAACGGTCGTCAAGGAGAAACCAAGAAAGGATCCTAGGTTCTCTCCAGTTTGCGTCAGTTACGGATGTTCTGCTGAAAGCAAAACTCAAGGACATAAACCGAGTTTGGCGCTCAAGAGCAAATGCCAAATCTCGGGACAAGTTGTCAGTGATCCCGCAGATTCTTCGAAATCGTCTCCGTCCATGGACGGAGACAAAGAACCTGTCCAAGTCAGTTCCTCTTCAATATCCTCCTCCAGCATTGATCATTCACACAGACGCCTCTCTAAGCGGCATGGGGAGGATACTCTCAGTTCAAAAAAGTTCAAGGAACTTGGTCACCTCAGTTCCGCCAGCTCCACATAAACGTATTGGAGGCTATGGCAGTATTTCTCACTCTGAAGAGGCTCTTTCCACCAAAGAATTCTCATATAAAACTGGTATTGGACAGTGCAGTAGTAGTACACTGCATCAACAGGGGAGGATCCAAATCAAAACATGTGAACCATGTTATGATAGCCATTTTTTCTCTCGAACAAGTACAAATGGCATCTATCCTCCACCCACCTGGCGGGAGTAAGGAACGTGATAGCAGACGCCTTGTCGCGATCAGTTCCTCTAGAATCAGAGTGGTCCCTGGACAACAGGTCGTTCCAGTGGATACGCCGGAGTGTCCCAGGTCTCCAAGTAGATCTTTTCGCCTCTCAAGCGAACCACAAGCTCCCTTGCTATGTGGCCCCCAACCTGGACCCTCTGGCTTATGCCACAGATGCCTTGTCCATAGATTGGAATCAGTGGAAGAAGATACATATCTTTCCTCCAGTGAATCTTCTATTAAAAGTACTGAACAAACTCAGGACTTTCAAGGGACAAGTAGCTCTAGTAGCCCCCAATTGGCCAAAGAGCAATTGGTACCCTCTGCTTCTGGAATCGGGTCTTCGACCTCGACGGATTCCCAATCACAGACTATCTCAGATAGTACAATTGAGGACTGTGTTCGCTTCCTCAGGAATTCTCAAAACCCTAACTTTATGGACTTCATGAAGTTTGCGGCTAAAAAAGATGCAGATATCGATCCCCAGAATATTCTTTTCTTAGAATCAGATAAGAGGGAATCAACTTTGAGACAGTATGATGCTGCTGTTAAGAAGTTAGCATCTTTCCTGAAGGAGACAAACACCACAACCATGACAGTAAATTCAGCTATATCCTTCTTCAGATCCTTATTCGAAAAAGGATTAGCAGCTAGCACTATTACCACTAATAAATCAGCTTTAAAGAAAATCTTTCAGCTGGGCTTTCAAAAAGACTTAACAGACTCTTACTTTACATCTATTCCCAAAGCTTGTGCTAGACTTAGACCTTCTGAAAGGCCTAGTTCAGTATCATGGTTTTTGAATGATGTCCTCAAACTGGCTTCAGATACTGACAACTCTTCTTGTTCATTCATAATGCTACTAAGAAAGACGCTATTTTTGCTAAGTCTAGCCTCAGGGGCCAGAATTTCAGAACTGTCGGCTCTATCCAGAGATGCGGGTCACGTAGAATTCCTCCCTTCAGGAGAAGTTCTACTGTCCCCGGATCGTAGTTTTCTAGCAAAAAATGAGGATCCATTAGTGAGATGGGCCCCTTGGAAAGTCATTCCTCTCCCCCAAGACCCTTCTCTTTGTACAGTGATGACCTTACGAGCCTTTCTGTCTAGGACATCCTCTAGATCCTCGGGTCCTCTCTTTATGAGAGAAAAAGGTGGCACTATATCAGTTAAAGGTATCAGGCAGCAGATCCTTTACTTCATTAAACAAGCCAATCCTGAATCTTTTCCAAAAGCCCATGATATCAGGGCAGTAGCCACCTCTATTAATTATTTCCAGCATATGAACTTTGACGATTTAAAGAAATATACTGGCTGGAAATCGCCGACAGTTTTTAAGCGTTTCATTACCTAAAGGTACCTTAGGAATCTTTAAAATTTCCAGCAGTGGCAGCGGGAAACATAGTTTCCCCTGACACTGCACAGTAGTCGTAGTTGAAGATCCAGATCTCCTTTCTACCTGCCTCAACTGATATTTCACCTAACCTGCCGTTATGCTCTATATTGTCCTTTAGCCTTAGCTGCTTATGATTATGATTATAGTGGTGTGTCCCTTATTTTTTTTTGCTAGGGGCACCCACAACATTATTGTTATTTATGAATTGTCAATTTCATCCTGCTACCCTTATTTTTATGCTAGGGTAGCATACTTATTAATTTACTGTAGCTTTTAAGATAATAAATTGTCTAGTGAGTAATTCCCCATGTAAATATTTAACTCACTATCCTAGATAAGTTATCATTTACTATTATGTTTTTAATCTAAGTTAACTATAAGTGTACTAATTGATATATTAAGGTTTATCTTTCTGTATGATAACTCGTAAGTTCTCAATATTATATAATATATCTTAGTTCATAGTTTCATTGAGACCTTTCTCTTTATTTTACAATCTTGTGCTATTTCTCTGGTACTATTTTACGCAGCGACACGAACTGGGCCCAGAAAAGGGATTTTGACGAAGGAAAAATCTATTTCTGGGCGAGGGTTCGTGTCGCCCAGTGAAATCACCCCCTGTGTCCTGCCCTGCAGCCCAAGATTGGCATCTAACTTCAAGGATGACCACGCAGTCGGCGGGTGTGTGGGCGTAGTAGTAGTAGTTGCCGTCCAGGCCTATGGATTGGCGCTCTTAGGAAGGGGATTTTGGTGTAGGAATCTTCTAAATGGCAAGAGGTTTGTGGTAGTGGTCTCACTCGCCCCAGATACCATACCGACACCCTCTTTTTATTTAGGGTGAGCGAGTCAGTTATTCTGACATCTTCCTGATTTGTTTTTCTCTGGTATATGTCAGCTTCATTTACCTTAGAAATAATGAACTTGAGGATTATTTCACTGGGCGACACGAACCCTCGCCCAGAAATAGATTTTTCCTTCATCAAAATCCCTTTTTTTTGGGCATTATTACTTCAGGATATGTTTATTGAGACAAAAAAGTTGAAAATGGTTAATAACTAAAATTGGATAATTCCTTGAAATTTGGTGGTTGGCACGTGCCTTAACACGCGACCTTATACTAAACTGATTATGGTATCCTTGTATATACTGGAGCAATATGATAAGAACTCCAATCCTTATCTCTGTTCAGGAGAGCTCCATGTCTAGGTGAGTTCTTCTAGGGACTCCAGCATAATGATAATCAATAACAATATACGTATACTGCATACTTAAGTGTTCCCAATTCTAGATATGTGCATATGAGCTGGTATACCGCATGTGATTGAAGAATATCTCAGCTATTGCTCTGAGATATGTAGCCCACTCATTTGCAGGTAATGGGTTTGTAATAGTTTGGAAATAACTGCAGAGTAACACAACAAAATAATAACTACTATACCTGGAAGTGAATTACAAGGCCCCAATGATCAGATGGGAAACTCTGTGTTCCAGCTACTTTCTGAATCCCCACAAGACCAAAATGCTTGGGAGACACAGCTGCAGGAGAAGCTTGCTTAAAGTAAACTCTGTCAAATCTTGTCCTTGGTTTGTATTTTCCTGGGAACTGAAAATCCAAAGAGTAAGTTTCTTAGTTCACCAAATTTCAAGTTAATGCAGATGGTTGTAAAAATAAAATAAAAACAAAATGATTGGCTACAAAATTTACAATTCATATAACCAACCCAAAACTCACAACACCATATCAATGTGTAAATTGTAAATCCTAGCATGTTGTCTCAATGAAGTGGTACCAATCAGCCCCATGGTAGGACTTCGAAGTTCTATGGATTAAATAATCTACAAATGTCAAAATATGGTTCAGCCAAAAAACAAAACTGCATAAGAAGTTTTACTTTGAATGAGTACATTCTTTTGGAAATTTAGGGAAAATTCTTCAATATGTACATGAATTAACTTGAAAATGAATATACTAATGCAAATTGGTTAGTTCCTTAGATCGAATGCAGAATTAAGTGTGTCCAGAATGTGACCAACCGTTAACATACAATCAAAGCCATAATCATATATGCTAACATATTTTATCTTGATTTGATAAGAGAAGGATGTGTTAGTTTTAAATTACAGTAGCTCACAAATATACGCAATGGATAAAAGCATCCAAGCCTACACCGTTACAAAAGAAACTCTGATATATCACTGTATATATACATAAATGCGTGGTTTTATCATAGTTTATTTGTACTCTGTACCCCTTAAATTAAAATGCTTATAACTACCAATTTTAACAGTTCACTGAATAATAATTTACTAATTCAAACAAAATTATATCTTAAATTACAATATTAAAACAATTTAATACTTCAAACAAAAATACATCCCGAACCATCATCCCAAAACACCCAAAGTCATCTTACACTACCCTCCTACAACTGTTATTCTTAAGTACGTATATATGTACAGTGGGGCCCCCCTATTCGCAGATTTCTCTCTGGACCTTATCTACCCATTATTTGCGGGAAATTTGCATATTCACGGGTTTTTTTCCAACGATAAATAATCCCAAATTAGTGTATTTTGATGTTATTTTATGACTTAACACATTTTTATGATACAAAAATGATTTACTAATTTTAAAATACTAATATTGATCAAAACTGTATTAGCAAGTTTAATAAGATTAAATATCATATAATAACAATAATAATTCTCTCTCTCACTTTCTTACAGAGATGTATGTTTTCTGTATGATAAATAAATGATTTACTAATTTTCAAATAATATAAATGTAAAGAGCAATCAATTCATTGAAGAAAATACTATAGTGAATCAGTAAGATTTTAGTTTATAAATAAAAAAATTATGTAAGAATGAAGGAAATCCCAGTCTTCACGCATCTTTCTTTCAAACTCCAGGTCCCAAACTGAGGTCCAACAGCTGTCAAATATATCATGTAATGTGGCTGGAGGGGGAGGGAGTGTGTGTTCTTTCTCTCTCTCTCTCTCTACTAAGATTTGAGATTTTAATAGAACATGCCCATTAACCCTTAAACGCCGAATGGACGTATTAAACGTTGAGTCAAAATCTCCCCCAATTGCCGAATGGACGTACCATACGCCGACTCAAAAAAGTTGTTTTTAAACTTCGCGGAAAAATACTTATAGGCCTACAAGCCGAAAACTTTTGAATCACACGCCTTGGGGGATGCTGGGAGTTCACTGATCAAGGCGTTGTTTTGTTTACAATCGTTACGCAGGCGCGCAAGCGCGAATTTCTTTCTTATCGCACTAAAAAGTATCAGTGACACATCTCAAAAATTATTTCGTCACTTTGACATAATTTTTGCACCGTTTTAAGTTATCCGTTACATGAAGTATTATATATGAAAATGTGCACAATTTCATTTAGAATACAACAAAAAAATACTCATGATTGTAACTTTTATCAGTTATGAAATATTTCCATATAAATAACGATAAGTGCCAAAATTTCAACCTTCAGTCAACTTTGACTCTACCGAAATAGTCGAAAAACGCAATTGTAAGCTAAAACGCTTATATTGTAGTAATATTCAACTATTTACCTTAATTTTGCAACAAATTGGAAGTCTCTAGCACAAATATTTCGATTTATGGTGAATTTATGAAAAAAACCTTTTCCTTACGTCCGCGCGTAACTCTTCCGAAAAAAATCATACGTGCGATTGTGGTAATGTTTGTACCATTTAAAAATTAGCGTTCATAAAGTTTTTGATATATGGAAATGTGCGCATTTTCCATGCACAATGATAAGTGACAAATTTTTTCAACCTTCGGTCAATTTTGACTACGAAATGGTCGAAAAACGCAATGTAAGCTGAAAACTCTTATATTTTAGTAATATTCAATCATTACCTTCATTTTGTAACAATTGGATAAGTCTCTAGCACAATATTTCGATTTATGGTGAATTTATGAAAAAAATAACATTTTCTTTAAGTCTGCGCGGTAACTCTTCCGAAAAAATCATACGTGCGATTGTGGTAATGTTTGCACCATTTTAAATTAGCCGTTACATAAAGTTTTATATATGAAAATGTGCGCAATTTCATGTAGAATACAATGAAAAATAATTGAAGGTTGTAGCTTTTCTCATTTTCGAAATATTTGCATATAAATCACGATAAATAGAAAAAAAACCACTTTCGGTCAACTTTGACTCTACAGAAAAAAGGAAGTCTCTAGCACAATATTTCGATTTATGGTGAATTTATGAAAAAACTTTCCTTCCCTCCGCGCGCGGATTCTCCGCCATAAATCGCGAATTGCGTACATCGCATTTTCGGAAAATTTGCTCCGTTTCATATTAGGCATTTCATAGAGTTTTATATATGAAAATGTGCGCAATTTCATGTAGAATAAAAGGAAAAATATTTGAAGGTTGTGGCTTTTCTAATTTCCGAAATAATTGCATATAAAAAAATGATAAAAAAATTTCGACATTTGGTCATTTTTAACTCGTCGGAAATGGTCGAAAACTGCAATTGTAAGCTAAAACTCTTACAGTATCGTAATATTCAATCATTTGTATTCATTTTGAAACAAATTGGAAGTCTCTAGAACAATATTTAGATTTACGATGAATTTTTGAAAAAAAAAAAATTTTTACGTCCGCGCGTTACGAATTCGTACATCATTTTGTGATAATATTTTTCCGGTGTTGCTTTTATTGTTTTACAATGTATATATCAAAATGATTGCAATTTAGTGTACAATACAACGAAAAAAAGGAAACTCGTTAGCTTTTACCGTTTTTTGCACAGCGTGATTTTAATACAATTATGTATGAATTTTCTTTTTTTCGCTACCATATATCGCATTATTTACATATGATAATGATACTATTTTTCATTTCTGATGATTGCATACTAAACTTCAAGAACTGACAAAAAACGGAGCCAAAAATGAACTCTTAATCTTCAAAACTAAGAGCGCTGTGATTTTTTGAAAAAATTATTTTTTCCGCTTCCACGCTCACTCAAAACCGGCTCTGGCATTCGAGGGAGTTTTTTATTTTTACCGCTTCGGCGTTTAAGGGTTAATACTTTCAAATGATGATAATAATAATTGTAATTACAAAAATCATATGTGATAGTATTTTACAGAAATACTACAATAATCTTTCCATTTTACTCTTTCAAAATAAGGATAACTCACTCTCTCTCTCTCTCTCTCTCTCTCTCTTACAGAAATGTGTTTTTTGTATGATAAATAAAAGATTTACTAATTTTCAAATATCAATATTAATGTAAACAGCAATAATATCACTTCATTAAAGAAAATAATAAAGTGAATTGGGTAAGATTTTAGTTTATAAATTAAAAAATTATGTAAGAATGAAGGAAATCCCAGTCTTCACGCATCTTTCTTTCGAACTCCAGGTACCAAACTGAGGACCAACAGCTGTCAAATATATCAAGTAATGTGACAGGAGGGGAGGGAGTGTGTTCTCTCTCTCTCTCTCTCTCTCTCTCTCTCTCTCTCTCTCTCTCTCTCTCTCTCTCTCTCTCTCTTCACTGAGATTTTTATGGTACAAGTACGTATGTATAATATGTTTATTAATATTTTCAAATAATAATAATAATATAACTGTAATTACAAAAATCATATGTGATAGTATTTTAAATAAATAACCTTTCCATTTCACTCTTTTAAATACAGATAACTCTCTCTCTCTCTCTTTTACGGAGATGAGAATTTCTATGGTACATGTGTATATGTTTATTAATATTTTCACATAATAATAATAATATTAATAATATAACTAAATTCAAAATTCATATGTGATAGTATTTTAAAGATATACAATAATCTATCCATTTCACTCTTTTAAATAAGGATAACTCTCTCTCTCTTTTGCCACATGAGATACGCATATCATAGTGGTAACTCTTGCCCTCTGTTTGGCGTGGAAGTTTATGAATACAGTATATCTTCAAGGGCATTACTACATTTTATGGTGAAATAGTAATATACAGTACTAGTTTTCAAATACTATTAAGTTCAATGAGATTAAACAATAACATTCTCTCTCTCTCTCTCACCAGACGCCAGGTAGGCCTCCAGGCCTGTCAGTCGTCCTGCTTCAGGAACTGTCTCCATTCTTGGCGATCATCATAGAGCCTCATCTCATCAACTTCTCGCAAACTAGAGCCTCTCCTCTCTACTCCTCTCTCTATGTTTTGTAGCCATCTCATTTTTGGTCTTCCTATCGGTCTCCTTCCCTCCGGTGTCCATTCCAAAAACCTTATAGGATATCGCTCCTCCTCCATTCTTTTGGTGTGTCCAAACCATCTAAGCTGTCCTCTCTCCACAAAATCTAGTATCCCCTCCACTACCAGTTCTCTTCTAATGTCTTCATTTCATAGCCTATCCAGTCTTGTTACACCTTTTTATGAGTCTTAGGGCTTTCATTTCAGCTGCTTGAAGTTGGCTTCTAGTTCTTGATGTTAATGTCCATGATTCATGGCCATAAGTCAATATTGGTCTTAAAATAGAGAGGTATAATATGGTTTTCAATTTGCGAGGTATATTTCTGTCTTTCATTAGTGGGTAAAGCAGATACAGATTGTTACTGAATTTCTGTATTCGGGTAGTTATTTCCAGTTTTGAATCGTTTTGGTCACTAAACTCTACTCCTAAGTATTTGAAATTTCTACACTGTTTCAATGTCTGACCTTCAAATTCTACATCTACGTTACTTGGTGTTCGTGATAGGTGCATGATCTCTGTCTTATTCTTGTTGATCCGCATTCCAGTTGTTGACGTTGTCTTGGAGAGATTCTGCGCTAGGGGCTATCATTGCATGGTCATCTGCATACATAAGGTTGATGGCCATATCTGCAGCTTCATCCTCACCTAGTTCCCTCATACATTTATCGAGGAACAATAAAAAAAGAAGTGGAGAAAGGACGCTGCCCTGTCTTACTCCTGATTTAATTTCAAACCAATCTTCATTCTCTTGATTTGTTTTTACTCTGGATCTGATGTTTTGATAGGTGTTATAAATTGCCCTTATAAGTTTCTCAGGGATTCCATAGTAAGGGTCCTTTAGGGCATCCCATATTTTCATTCTTGGTACTCTTATCAAAAGCCTTTTCTAGATCTATAAAAGCAATATACGTATATTTATTTGTTTTGTCATATAAATAAATAATTTACATTATAACTAATTTTCAAAGATTTATAAGATTAATATAAAGAAATAGTGATTCCCAGTCTTTTTATCCACTTGGGGGAGGGAGGGCAGGGGAGTAAATGACAGCTTGTCTGTCTGTCTGTGTCTCAGGAATAATTCACTCTTGATGGTCAGATATATGATGTTTAAGATGACTTTGAAATGATATTAATAATATAACCTCAAAGATTAATACAGTAATAGGTTGGTGATTTTAGGTATATTTGAATTAGGATGTTATTTAAGGTATACATTTGCTATCTAAACTTTCAAGATAGGCATTTATAAGCATTTTTAGTACTGGTTCTAACTATTCGTGGGTTTTAACTATTCACGGGGGTGTCTGGTATACATCCCCGTGAATACGGGGGAACACTGTACACCCGAAAAATGCTTATAACAATGATTTACGAATTTTAAAATATTGATATTAATATCAACAAAGCAAAATATCTATACAGGTTTATGATCTCTTATCCATAGTAATTCTAAAAACCGAAAAGCTATAAAAGCTGAAACATTTTCTCATGAAAAGTGATCACTTGTAAAGGTGAAACAGTACAACTGTGTTTATAATAATGATGATTTAAACAACAGGTTTTGATGTAGGAAAAACCTATTTTTGGTAGTTGCTGTTGAGTCCTCAATGATTTTCCTTTCCATGGTGTATCCTGAGCTCCATGGTGACCAGATCAATGTCAAAGAATTCTCTTAACTCGTCTTGTGGTCAGGTATTGTGTTGTAATAATAAACATTATAACCCATGATAAAGAAAAAATGGACTCAGGATAAGAGGGAACTTTCTATTATTTCAGCAATGTTAATACATGTACAGGCCAGTCCCTTGGTTATCGGCAATCCATTTTTATGGGGCTTGTCTAGCGCCATAAAATTGGCAATTTATGACGCCACAACGGGACAAGTTCTGGCACCTTATGGCGTGACATAAGGGTGCTTATGGTGCCGATAACCGGTTATCAGCGCCACAAGTGCCATTAATCACTGAGTTTCGGTTAATGGCAGTTTTGTCCTATTGGCACACCCCTGGGACAGAACCCCCCCCCAATAACCGGGGACTGCCTGTACCCAGTTTACCTACGTCAAAAACGGCAAGAAGTGGCGATGGACATAAGCACCAACATATTGTTTACATACGACCAAAATCTTACCAAGCCGCCATTCCTTTCAATTGGTTAATGCAAGATGACCCCTTACCCAAATCCATGTCTTTTCGTCAGGTAAGTGAAAGGGTTTTGAGGACTCAACAGTGACTACCATAAATAGGTTTTTCCTACGTCAAAATCTGTTTTTTGGTAGTGTAGTCACTGTCACCCTCAAGGATCTTTACAAGAAATTGACAAGTGATGAAAAGCTCTTGAATTTTAATCCCAACAACCCAAAAACATTTTTGGCTCAGAATCAAGCCACTAGTTTCAAGACTCCATTCTTTATTACAAAAACCTTTAGCTTTATTGGCACCTGCACACAGGGGCAAGAGGGGGCACTTGCCCCACCCATGAAATCCTGAAAAAGATATGTATGTATATATACAGTATATATTATATATATATATATATAGATATATACTATATATATATATATATATATATATATATATATATATATATATATAATATATAATATATCTATATATATATATATATATATATATATATAGTATATATATGATATATACAGGCAGCCCCCGTTAACAGCAGGGTTTGATTCCTGGGGGGCACGACACTAAACAAAATTTGCCTCTAACTGAATTTCAAAAGTCTACAGAAGTCACAATCCCCCTTACGGTACCCTAGACTTGTTGACTATGCCTAAGACAGTGTCACGGCCAGATATTTTGCCCTAATATGTAATAACTCTTAAATGAAAATGTGGAATTTTATTTGCCTAATCATTTACAATGAGCTACCTGGTAGTTCTACAAATTTTTAATGTCAGATTCAATGAGCTTGTTAGTAAATCTTGGCCTAGTAAGAGAGAGAGAGAGAGAGAGAGAGAGAGAGAGAGAGAGAGAGAGAGAGAGAGAGAGAGAGAGAGAGAGAGAGAGTCTCCTTTTTCAGACTGCTAATGTTTCCTCTCTCTCTTTATTTATCTATCTTCTAGTTAAATCAGCTAAAAAAGCAAATGAGAATGATAAAAGTATCATTAGTACTGTTATAATCGTTGCTTAAACGCTGCACCCATAACCAACTGAACAATAACAGTTGTTTTGCTGCAACAACCGAACCGAATCTGATAACGTTTTGCTTGCATTTCAGCTATCGTACGATAGTAACAAATTACTGTAGTTATGTTACAAATGACGTTAATTAAGTAGAATAGGACCAATATATTTTTACATTATATATTTATTTGCTTTGGAGGAAATACCGGCACGGAAATATAGTATAGAGTACGTACTGCTAAATTTAAGCTACATTTGTAGCTGAAGCTGAGAAAACAATGTTCACACTGCTAATGACTATAAATTATCGTGCATCAGGAACATGATGAAACTCGACCGCAAATTATAGTGGAGAATATGTATTTTAACAAAATATACTCGCCATGAAAGAACACATTTTACTGTTGCTTTCACGCCGCTAACAGATAAATACATAAATATCATATTATTATGATATAGGATGAAAATAAGAAAGGGAATCAGTTTTTTACACAAAATAACATGCTCCCAACACCATATATAAACAAAAAAATAACAACTGAGTTCATAACAAGACGTACATATTTGTCATATTTCAACTTAATAGCACTTCATATTACAAAAAATAACCTGTTTACACTAAATAGAAGCAAGAGAATTGAGTTAAGTACGGCAAAATAACCCTGCCTCTGCCCTCAGCTGATTTTTCCCAAGCAAAACATGGATCGGTTTGTTTGTATTTTATAATACTACTATACGTAGTAATATGAGACTATATACACTATTATTGGATACAGTGAATTAAAGCATAACTTTTTAAAAGAGGTAAGGAATAGATGCATTATCGTTATGTTTGTATTTTAGGAGGGTCTCTTGGTGCTTTGGCAACTACCGAAATATGTACCGACAACCAGACAACAGTGCCATATATTAACGAAAAAAATAACTAAGTCTAGTTCACTTATTTACATCAATTTTCAACTTAAAACTCTTCATATAAAGAAAAATAACCTTGTCACATATGAATAGTTTCTAAAGATTAATTTACGCTAAATAAAAGCAAGAAAATTGCTCTGAATTGAGTAATACAAGACTACATACAGTATTACTCGTTAAAGCGAAAGGATAACTTTTGAAAAGAGCAGAGGAAAAGATGCATATTCGTTATATTTGCATTTTATGAGGCAGTCTCAGCACCTAGCCTATGAAACTGATAACCAGACAACAGCGCTATAAACCCTACAGAACGTAAAACCCAGATATGAATATTTTTAACCGCCGTAGAACTGAGAAGCCACTAACCGATGGCGACGGTAAACGTGGGCTGCCTGTATATATAAATACAGTAATACCTAGAGATGAGTATAATTCGTTCATGGACTGAGCTCGTAAGTTAATTTGCTCGTATCTAAATTAAATTTTTCCCATAAAAAATAACTGACAAAAATTTAATCCGTTCCAGCCCTCTAAAAACACGCAAATCAATGATAATAACAATGGAAAAAACATGTTTTTTATTGCTTTAATGTATGGATATATTGTACACAAACACACAAAATGATATAATAAATAATTACTGTGATATGAAGTAAAATGTGGTGATGATAGCGGCTAACAGCAGTGTGTATTCCGCTCATAATCACGTGCCAACTCACTCACGCAGACACCACTCTCATGTCTATCAATAATTTCATGCTTAATCTCCATCATCATCATGCCTTTTTCTTCTCACTGCCAACCTTACTACTCGCTTTCTTAGGACCCATCACTAATTACAAAGAATGTTCACAAATACAGTGAAAATCACATAAATAACGCAAGCACAACACAGATGTGCATGGAATTCGACGACCACGTGAACGAACGGGTGAAGCAGGCTTAGAGCACTCCCAAGCGCTTGGCCATCTAGCATTAGCATCCGCATATGTGCTTGATTCTCAATGCAAAATTTTGCTCAGAGGCTGATTCATATCTTGGAGTGCTCATATCTCGAGGTATTACTGTGTGTGTGTGTGTGTGTGTATAATAATTTATATATATATATATTCAGGCGGCCCTCGGTTAGCGGCAGGGGTTCCGTTCCTGGCCACGAAATTTGTGCCGTAAAGATACCTAATGCCTTATTTTTTTAATGAATATTTTTGACGACCGCCGTAAACCGATTCGCCGTTGAGTGATTGCTCCGTTAACCTCGGGCCGTGGCCTCGTATATATATATATATATAGTATATCTATATATATATATATATATATATATATCTATATAGATAATATATACGTATATATATATATATATATATATATATATATATATATATATATATATATATATAGATATATAAATATAAATTATTACATTTAACTACATCCCTTTTTTTTCCCTTCACATTTACAATATATTCTTTCAGTTTAAGCACATTAAAGGTAGCATTATGTATTGTAAAATATTTGTATACAGTACAGAACTGCATTGTTCTTTCCAGCAATATTTGAATTCAGCTGAACAGTATGTCAACGCAGCATTAGTAAATATCTTCTAAAGCAAATAACAATTTTTATTGCTAAAGAATCTGAGTCAACAATTTTGCACTCAAAGTAATGAGAAGGAATCCATTCTATTCTTCATATGATCAGTAAAATACATTATTAAAACTAGGCCCTGTATTCAAAATGTGCTTACATCATTGTCACCTTCATGTGAGCAAAACGTTCTTTCTTAGACAGAAGACAGCTAAAACCTGACTGCCTGGCTGGTTGCCATGGAGCTCTGTTAGCCAATGACAGCTTTCTACTTTTGTTCTACTTACAGACATACATTGTGGACTGCACTGAGTTTGAACGTTGCCATGATCGTGATTATTTGACTGCTGTTGGCAAAAATTACTCGATAATTTGCTTTATATAAATATTTTTTTGTAAAATCAAGAATTCAACCATAACTTTAACTTTAATACAGGTAGTCCCCCCTTAACAGTGGAGGTTCTATTCTGACAGCTTGAAGATAAGTGAAATTGCTGATAACCGAAAATTGGCGATTTTTGGTGCCAATAACCAGTTAATGGAACCTCTGTTAGGTATGTATCGGTGCCAATACTCTATTATGGGTGGCGATAACCAGAAATCAATGCATTTCGGCAAGCCCAAAAAAACCAGCTCACCAATAAACAGGTACTTCCTGTATAGTTATGAAAAATCCCACACGATGTGTCGTAGCGATGCCGTCATCACTTACGAATCCTGTTCCCGGACCGTCCTCAAAACATGTACAACTGCAAACTGATGATGACATATAGTAACAATAAAGGACAACCCTCTCTAAGATCGATATGATGAAACATATTTTAATGTTTTACTTATCGTTAAAATGGAATTTTTATAATAAAATTAATATTAGTAATACTTACCTGCATAATTTATCTAGCCCTAAATCCCCAAAACCATGCCAAAATTTAACCACATTGGCAACTCTGTTACCTCCTATTCTGTCCTCCAGTTGGCAAAACTGTCGTTTGACAATTACAAAACCTTCCCTTGAAAATCAGTTGGGTTAGGCAGATCATGGGGTAAGATGGGTAGGACTAGATAAATTATACAAGTAAGTATTATTAATATTAATTCTATTATATTTCCATATTAATAAACATTACCTAAATATAATTTATCTAGCCCGATTAACCAAATTGAAAAGGAGGGAATCAGAATAAAATTTCCCTTTCAGGCAGAATAGGAGGAAACAACATAATCCAATTAATGGAATAGAGACAACATAATCCAATTAATGGAATAGAGAGAAAAAATAAAAAATGAATAAAAGAACAAAACAACAAAGAAAATATAAATCATATGCTGAGTTGATAACTCAACCCAGTCTAAGATACTAATAACTCTCTAAATCTCCTACCGTAATACTGATGAACTGCGGTAGTAAGGACAAGTAAGTGCATAGTCAGTCTGTCTGTACAAAAGTCAGGTGACCAACAAGGTGACAAGTCAGACGACAACAGGGACAGAAAAGCTGCATCCCAATGATTTCATCCAGCACTAAAACCACCGGGCTACACCTCTCTCTCACGAATGTCTGTTGCAGAGAGAAGCACGGAAAAATTGACGACTCTGTCCTGAAGGATGAGCGCTTGAATTGCCTGAGTGCTTCAATATTAACCCTTAAACGCCGAAGCGGTAAAAAAAAAAATGTCTCCATGGCCATGCCAGAGGTGTTTCAGAGTGAGCGCGGAAGCGGAAAAAAATATTTTTTTCAAAAAATCACAGCGCGCTTAGTTTTCAAGATTAAGAGTTCATTTTGGCTCCTTTTTTTGTCATTGGCTGAATTTTAGTATGCAACCATCAGAAATGAAAAAAATTATCATTATCATATATAATAATGCGATATATGATAGCGCAAAAAAAACGAAATTTCATATAATATGTATTCAAATCGTGCTGTGGCGCAAAACAAGGTTAAAGGTAACAAGTTAATTTTTTTTTCGTTGTAATGTACACTAAATTGCGATCATTTTGTATTATAAACCACATAGTAAAAAGAAAAAAAGCAACACAGAGAAAATATTATCACAAAATAATGCATGAATTCGTAACGTGCGGACGTAAACAAATATTTTTTTTCAAAAATTCACCATAAACTCTAAATATTGTCCTAGACTTCCATTTCTTTTCAAATGAAGACAAATGATTGAATATTACTATACTGTAAGAGTATTACCTTACAATTGCAGTTTTCGACCATATCTGACGAGTTTAAAGTTGACCGAATGTCGAATTTTTTTATATATTATTGGTTTTTTTATTTTTATATGCAATTATTTCGGAAATAGAAAAGCTACAACCTTCCAATATTTTTCGTTTATTCTAAATGAAATTGCGCACATTTTCATATATACTCTATGAAATGCCTAATATGAAACGGAGCAAATATTCCGAGAATGGGACGTACGCATTTCGGAGATTTGTGGCGGAGAATCCGCACGCTGAGGGAAGGAAAGATTTTTTTAAATTCACCATAAATCTAAATATTTTGCTAGATAGACTTCTATTGTTTCAATTTCAAGATGAAGATAAAATGACTGAATATTACTAGACTGTAAGAGTTTTAGCTTACAATTGCGTTTTCCGACCATTTCGGTAGAGTCAAAGTTTGACCGAATGTGGTGTTTTTTCTATTTATCGTGATTTATATGCAAATATTTCAAAAATGAGAAAGCTACAACCTTCAATTATTTTTTTGTTGTATTTTTTTATTCTACATAAAATTGTGCACATTTTCATAAATAAAACTTTATGTAACGGCTAATTTAAAATGGTGCAAACATTACCACAATCGCACGTATGATTTTTTGCGGAGAGTTACCGCGCAGACGTAAAGAAAATGTTATTTTTTTCATAAATTTACCATAAATAAAATATTGGCTAGAGACTTCCAATTTGTTGCAAAATGAGGATAAATGCTTGAATATTACTAGAATATAAGCGTTTTAGCTTACAATTGCGTTTTTCGACCATTTCAGTAGAGTCAAAGTTGACCGAAGGTTGAAATTTTGGCAATTATCGTTATTTATATGAAAATATCTCAAACTGATAAAAGCTACAACCATGGTTGTTTTTGTTTAGTTGTATTGTGCTTCAAATTGTGCACATTTCCATATGTAAAACTTTATATAACGGCTAATTCTAAAATGGTGCAAACATTACCACAATCGCATGTATGATTTTTTCGGAAGAGTTACCACGCGGACGTAAGGAAAAACTAGAATATAAGCGTTTTAGCTTACAATTGCGTTTTTCGACCATTTCGGTAGAGTCAAAGTTGACCGAAGGTTGAAATTTTGGCAAGTATAGTTATTTATATGAAAATATCTCAAACTGATAGAAGCTACAACCATGGGTTGTTTTTAGTTGTATTTGTGCTTCAAATTGCGCACATTTCCATATATAAAACGGTTTATATAACGGCTAATTCTAAAAGGTGCAAACATTACCACAATTGCATGTATGATTTTTTCGGAAGAGTAAACCGCGCGGACGTAAGGAAAAAGTTTTTTCATAAATTCACCATAAATCAAAATATTGTGCTAGAGACTTTCAATTAGTTGCAAAATTAAGGTAAATGATTGAATATTACCAAAATATAAGAGTTTTAGCTTACAATTGCGTTTTGTTTTTCGACCTTTTCGGTAGAGTCAAAGTTGACCGAAGGTTGAAATTTTGGTAATTATCGTTATTTATATGAAAATATCTCAAAACTGATAAAAGCTACAATCATGAGTATTTTATTGTTGTATTCTACATAAAAATGTGCACATTTTCATATATAATACTTCATGTAACGGCTAATTTACAATGGTACAAAAATTATGTCAAAGTGACGAAATTATTTCCGAGATGTGTCACAGATACTTTTTTAGTGCGGCAAGAAAGAAATTCACGCTTGCGCGCCTGCGTAACGATTGTAAACAAAACAACAACCTTGATCCGTGAACTCCCAGCATCCCCAAGGCGACCCCCCCAGGCGCGTGATTCAAAAGTTTTAGGCTGGTAGGCCTATAAGTATTTTTCTGTGAATTTAAAAAAAAACTTTTGTAAGTCGACGTAAAATATGTCCAGTCGTACACGAGAGACAAAAAATGTTGACGTAAATTACGTCCAGTCGGCAGTAAAGGGTTAAGCAGACCATTGGGAATGTCACAACACAACCCAATGTCGGTGACAGTGAAAACGTCTCATAAGCAACTCCTTCCTGAAGGATTGATTGGCTGTCTAAGCGAACACTGATGTGTATCAATGCAACCGAACGTTGCCAGCAGCAATATCATCTCATGAATGACTCCTGACTTGAGCTTTTCTGGCGCCAAGAGAAAGGAGTGCAGAGCGAAAGGCAACTTAGTCCAGTAGGATGAGTGCCTGACAGTCCAAACTGGACTCAAGTTAAGCGATCATTGGAGGGTGTAACAACGCAACCAATTTCATCAACAAGAACCCCAGTGGTACTGAATGTCGCCTGACCTTGTGAGTGTCTGACTCCGAGAAAAAAGGTGAGATAAAAAGTAGATGGCGAATGAGCCGCCAGACGACCCATTGACTAATTCCATGTCTAGATAGACAATTGGAGAAGCATGAGTCGTCGGGACAGTCGAACTAGTGGCTAGTCTGAAATAAGAATCAACTTTGGGAGAAGCCTAGTCATCAGCGCCAACGACCCAGCGACTGGTCCAATATCAAGACTGACAATGGAAGCAGCGTGAGTTGTCAAAGCAGCCAGTCCGTATGTCATCAACAAAAAATATAAATGCCTAACTGCCTGATTCCCATTATAACTAAACCAAAAACTGCCCACAAAAGTTATAATGCTATGGAGGAGTGATGCAGTGGTTGCATTGACAATGTTCTTAAGGATCTCTTGTAATAGAGAGAGCCTTACATAGCCTTACATCTTGTTCGGGTTGCCCCAGGTCCCTCAGTGTGAGAGAGAGAGAGAGAGAGAGAGAGAGTGGCTGGTTGTTTTGGTTGTTGTCTCGTTAGTTTGTTTGTGTTCGTTGGAGGCAATAAGAAGGGTTTGGATGGTTTGTGTATTTCCTATATCATGTTTTATGTTTTTTTATTGTTATTAAGATAGTATGGTGAAGGTTTGTGTCTGTGGTTTTCCGTTTTGAGAGAGAGAGAGAGAGAGAGAGAGAGAGAGAGAGAGAGAGAGAGAGAGAGAGAGAGGTAGTTAATCAGTGGACCACTTGTTTGGCAGGCATTCTGGGTTCGTCTGCTAGTTTGGTCGCCAAGCCCTAAGTGAAGAAGTTGAGTCAGTCAGCTATTGGAATGAGTGAAGAGCAGTCAGTCGAGTCAGTATTTGGAGGCAGTTATTGGTGGTCAGTTGTCATTGTTTGTTTGTTTTGTTTGAATGGTGTTTTTACTTTGCATGGAACCAGTGGTTATTCAGCAACAGGACCAACAGCTTTTACGTGACTTCTGAACCACGTCGAGAGTGAACTTCTATCACCAAAAATACACATCTCTCACCCCCCAAGAATCAAACTCGCAGCCACCGAGGTGGCACGCCAGCACCATACCAACCACGCCACTCAGGCGCTTTTTTGATAATTGTGATAATTCAGTTTGTTGTGCTTGTGTCTATCTGATGGTTGTTAAGCTGGTGAATGTCTGTTGTGTTAGATGTTTGTTGATTTGTTGAGAAATCTTGATGTTGATTGAGTATGATGTTTTATGAGTTGTTGAGAAATCTTGATGTTGATTGTGTTTGATGTTTTTTTGAGTTGTTTTTCTTGATGTTTTTTTAGTGGTTGAGAAATCTTGATGTTGACTGGTGTGTGTTTGTGTTAGTGATTTGTTGTTTTTTTTTGAGTTGAGAAATCTTGAGGTTGATTGGTGTTTGTTTGTGTTAGTGATTTGTTGTGTTTTTTTGAGTTGCTGAGAAATCTTTATGTTGATTGGTGTTTGTTTGTGTTAGTGATTTGCTGTGTTATTTGAGTTGTTGAGAAAGCTTTGTGTTGATTGGTGTTTGTTTCTGTAGTGATTTGTTGTGTTGAATTTGAGTTGTTAGTAATTAGTAATAAAAGAGGAAAGTGTGGCAGGGGAAAATTTTGTTAGCTGGACAGACTTTGCTTTGCTTGTGATCCCACCACATTATTTTGTTGCCCGAACAGGGCCTGCTGGTGTGGCAGCATCAGGACGTTTGGTATAGCGAGGGTGTATGATTGATGAAGAAAGTAAGGATGGAAGGTTTGAAGGAGATAGAGAGGCTGAGGGAGGAATTGTGGTTGTCGAGGGAAGCTAAGGAAAGAGTGGAAAGAGAGTATGAGAGGCTTAGGATTGAGTGTAAGGAGCAAAAGGAGTTAGAAGAGTTGAGAGGAGTGATGAGGAGTGCAGAAGAAGGAATGAAAGAGGAAGTAAAAGGGGCTGAGCAGCAGATGATTGAGAAGGTGGATGAGAAATTTGAGTTGATGATGATAGCAGTGCAAGGGATGGTTAAGGGACTGACTGGAGAGGAAGCTGTTGGGTGTAGGCTTCCTGGGCCTTGGGATGGGCTAGGAGTGATAAAGAAGGTAGAAGAGCTAGTGGATGAGAGTACGAGTGACGAAGATGATTTGGTTATGATAAGTGAGGGAAAGAAGGGGAAGACACAGGATAAGGGTAAACCTGAGGACAAGGATAAGAAGGGGGTTGAGAAAAAGAAAAAGACTAAAGGGAAGAAGGTTAGCATGGACAATGGACAGGATGAGACAAGGATTGAAGATGTTGGAAAAAGGGCTGAGAGTAAGGGGCAGGATGAGAGTGATTCAGATAGTGGTAGGAGGGAACAAGTAAGTAAGAAGAAATAGGGTAAGAAGGGCGTGGCTAAGACCATGGATATCAGTATGGAGGTGGATTCATTGTATTCACAAGAGGTTATGAGGGGTCAATATTGGAAGTAGTAGAAGTGAGAGTGAGCGAGAAATACGAAAGGCTGTGCATATGAGAGGTACCCTGATGTACACAGTATGAGGAATATGGGAGTAGAGAAATAAGGGACTTTTTCAAGGAATACGAGAAATATTGTATGGCAAAGTACGGAGACAATAGGAGAGTTTGGATTAGGGGGTTAGGAGAATTCTTGACAGGGTATTTTTTAAACATGTATGGGATAATGTTGAGTGTAGGAGATGTGTCATATGAGTGTTAAGACTAGGATTATGGAACAGGCTAGGAGGGCAAAGAGCAGTGTTAGATATAGGAGGAAGAATGATTCTGAGGAGGCCAGAATGAATGTTGGTGAGTCATTGTCTATGTATGTATGCCAGTTAGAGACATTAGCTAGGAAAAAGTTTGGGGATGAGGGAATAAATGAGTGTAAGGAGTTTGTGAGGAAGTTGTTAGCAACTGTGCCTGAGAGTGTATCTGAGTTTATAAATCTAAAACGTAAGGAGAAAATGAGATGGATGAATGAAAGGTTGATGTGGAATGATATCTTAGAGATAGTTGAGGATTATGAATTAGATAGATGTATGAAAGAGAGCAGAAGTGTCAACATCAAGACTGAAGTAAATGATGGTATACCTGAGTTTAGGAGCTATAGGGAGGCAGTTTTAGAAGGGCCAAGGCAAATGGCAGAATAAGTTGTTGATAGGAGCATCAGAGCAAGTAATGTAAGTATGGTGAAACCTACAAGAGATGGGAGTGTGTGACGGAAGGTTAGGGTCCGTTAGCTGTGAGTGGGAGCATAAGTGTTATACATGTGGGAAACCAGGGCATAAGAAGAATGAATGTCAGTGGGGATTAGGAGCTTGTTTTAGGTGTGGGAAGACAGGACATTTAGTTACTGAGTGTCAGAGTGATAGGGAAAATGATATTGTAATGATACAATAAAGTTTGTTCATACTTACCTGGCAGATATATATATAGCTGTATTTCCCGAAGTCGACAGAAATTAAAAAACTTACGACACACGTAGTGGGAGTCAGGTGGTTAGTACCCATTCCCGCCACTGGGAGGCGGGTATCAGGAAACCATTCCTATTTTTTCTATTCATAATTTTTATTTCCACTGTCTCCTGAGGGGAGGTGGGCGGGTACTTAATTATATATATCTGCCAGGTAAGTATGAACAAACTTAATTGTATCATTACAATATCATTTTGTTCATGCAACTTACCTGTCAGATATATATATAGCTGAATCCCACCTTTGGTGGTGGGAAGAGACAGAATAGAATTTTAGGAAACATATACATGCAGATAATTGATATCTTGGTTCCTTACCTGTTAGCATAGCTGCCTTCGTGGTTACTGCCACGTAAGTCTTGCTTGTGCTACTAGAGCTGCCAGCGATGGTCGAGACCTATAAGCTGGTGCACTCAAGATGATCTGTCAAACGGGGGCGTGACCCCGGATGTGACTAAGACCATTTGGGACCATACCATGAGGGCAACGAAGTAAAAAACCACCTGGCCTAGTCTACCAAAGGTATCCCACTAAACTAGACTAAAGGAGGGAGATCCGCCTCGGGCGGTCGACCCACCAAAAACCAAAAAAACACACACAATTAAAAGCTCACCTAACCACTAAAGGATAGGATGAGTGCTACCTCCTGCCCCCAAAAACAGTGTCTGCAGCAACGTATGGTCCAAGCGACGAGCAATGTTCGTAGTCGCTTTCACCTCCCGCAGGTAGTGTGAAGCGAACACCGAGTGCTCCGCCCATATGTGGCACTCAAAATGTCAATGAGTTTACTATTTATGTGAAAGGTATCGAGGTCGAAATAGCCCTCACCTCGTGGGCATTCACACTTTTAAAAGCTTCATGACACTATCACTGCATGTGGAATGAGCTTCCTTAATGGTGTCTCTCAAGAAGAAAGAAAGCGCGTTCTTCGACATGGGAAGATCAGGCTTCTTGACAGAGCACCACAAGTTGCCCGAAGGTCCTCTACAGTCCTTCGTTTTGTCTAAATAGAATTTGAGAGCCCTGACAGGGCACAGGACTCTCTCTGGCTCACGACCCCACGATATCTTGTCAAACCCTTGATTTCAAATGTCTTGGGCCAAGGGTTGGAAGGGTTTTCGTTCTTTGCTAAGAACATAGGGCTTAAAGAACAAACTGCATCGGAGTTCTTAAAACCCAACATGCTTGCTTATAGCCTGGATCTCACTAACTCTCTTCGCCGTCGCCAGAGCAGTTAGAAAAAGTGTTTTCCTTGTAAGGTTTCTAAGCGAAGCTAAGTTGAGCGGTTCAAATTTGCTGGACATCAGAAACTTAAGAACAATGTCTAAGTTCCAAGAAGGAACTCTTGGTTGAGATACCTTCGAAGTCTCGAAAGATTTCAGGAGATCATGAAGGTCTCTGTTATTGGCTAAGTCCAGCCCTCTATGCCTAAAGACTACAGAAAGCACACTCCTGTAGCCCTTTATCGTAGGCACCGCTAAGCGAACTTCATTCCTCAAGAAGAGAAGGAAGTCTGCGATCTGGCTCACAGAGGTAGAGGTGGAGGAAATGCCTTTCTTCCTGCACCAGCTCCGAAAAACAGCCCACTTGGATTGGTATACGGCAATAGAGGAAGGTCTCCTTGCCGTTGCGATTGCTTTAGCCACAGGTCTTGAAAAACCCCTCGCTCTGGCCAACTTCTGGATAGTCTGAACGCAGTCAGACTCAGAGCGGGGAGGTTTTTGTGATACCTCTCGAAGTGGGGCTGTTTGAGTAGATCTATCCTTGGAGGCAGAGTCCTCGGAAAGTCTACTAGGAAAGACATGACCTCTGTGAACTAGTCGGTCGCTGGCCAGAAGGGGCAATGAGAGTCATCCTCGCTCCCTCTGATGCCGCGAATTTCCTTATTACTTCCCCTAGGATCTTGAACGGGGGAAAGGCGTATACGTCTAGTCCCGTCCAGTCCCAAAGAAGAGCGTTCTACTGCTACATGCTCCTGGGTCTAGAAACTGGTGAGCAGTACAGCGGAAGTCTCGTTGTCCTGGAAGTTGCGAAGATGTCTACGAGCGGACATCCCCATAACTTCCACAACCTCTGGCATACTTCCTGATGAAGGGTCCACTCCGTCGGCAGCCGTTGACCTTGCCGACTGAGGAGATCTGCACGGAAGTTTTCTACCGATACGAATCTCGTCAGGATAGAGACGTCGTGTGCCTTTGCCCATAACAGGATTACTTTTGCAAGGAAGAACAGGGATCGAGAGTGGGTTCCTCCCTGTTTCTTGAGGTATGCCAGGGCTGTGGTGTTGTCCGAGTTGATCTGCACCACCTTGCCGGAGACTTCGTCCTGAAAGAACTGGAGCGCCAGATGAACTGCTGCCAGCTCCTTGAGGTTTATGTGCCAGGACACCTGTTCCCCTCTCCAGGTGCCTGACACTTCCTCCCCCCCCCCAGTGTTGCTCCCCACCCCGCGAAGACGCGTCGGAGAACAACACTAGGTCGGGGCTCTGAAGCTTGAGGGAAAGACCCTCTGCGAGCTTCAAAGGGTCGGTCCACCATCTTAGGTGTTCCTTCACCTCTTCCGATAACACCAGAATTGATTCCAAGTCGTTTTGGTGCTTCAATTGTTCACCAGGAAGAATTGAAGAGGTCTGAGGTGCAACCTCCCTAGGGAAACAAACTTCTCCAGTGAGGAAATGGTCCCCAAGCAGACTCATCCATTCCCTCACCGAGCATGATTCTTTCCCCAGAAAGGCTGACAACTTTGCTTAGGCAATCTAGTTGTTCGCCCCGGGCGGGACGGAAAAGCCCTGAAAAGCCACTGAGTCCATCTGAATCCCCAGATAGACTAAGGACTGAGAAGGGGTCAGATGTGACTTTTCGAGGTTTACAAGAAGCCCCAGGGACTTCGTTAAAGACAAGGTCGTGTGAAGGTCCTCCAGACACCGGTCTTTCGAGGAGGCTCGTATGAGCCAGTCGTCCAGGTAGAGAGAGATCCTGACTTTGGAAAGATGAAGCCACCTCGCAATGTTCTTCATCAGTAGGGTGAATACCATCGGAGCAGTGCTGAGTCTGAAGCAGAGAGCCCTGAATTGAAACACTTTTCCTTTCAGGACAAACCGCAGGTATTTCCTCGACTGGGGGTGGATGGGGACGTGAAAATACGCGTCCTGGAGATCTAGTGAAGCCATCCAATCCCCCGGTCTTAAGGCTCCCATCACTGACTGAGGTGTCTCCATCTTGAACCTCTGCTTGATGACAAAGACGTTCAGGCTGCTGACATCAAGTACCGGTTGCCATTCCCCCGACTACTTTGGCACCAGGAACAGTCGATTGTAAAATTCGGGGGAGTTCAGGTCGGAAACCTGTTCTACGGCATGTTTCACAATCATCTGATCTAGCAGATCGTATAGCACTTGTTGCTTTTCTCCCCGATAAGAAGGTGACATATCCCTGGGTGTCATAGACAGCGGGGGGTTTCAGGAACGGGATCCGGTAACCCTTCTTTATGATGTCTAAGGACCATTTGTCCGCACCTCTCTCTTCCCAGGCTTGCGCAAACAGCTGAAGCCTGGCTCCAACCGGTGACTGAAGGACTTCTGTCTCACTTCTTGTTCTTGGCAAGCGCAGTGGCTCTGCCTCTGGAAGTGCCTCTTCCTCGAGAGGCTGGTCTGAGGAAGAACTACCTCGAAAGGGCTTCGATTTCTTGAGAATCGAAACTCCCGATGACGAAGGTACCGCAGGTCTCCTTGAAGATTGTGCGAGGAGATCTTGCGTGGCCTTCTCCTGGAGACTGGTAGCAATGTCTTTAACCATAGCCTGGGGAAGAGATGATCCGAAAAAGGAGCAAAGAGCAAATCTGCCTTTTGTGACGGAGAGACGGATTTAGCTGTGAAATTGCAAAACAGGGATCTCTTCTTCAAGAGCCCTGTGCAAAAGTGAGCTGTTAGCTCCTCCGAACCATCTCTGACAGCCTTGTCCATACACGACATTACGCTGGACAGCTCCCCCAGGCTAATCGAGTCGGAACTCCTAGACTTGGCATCCAGAACTCCCAGACACCAATCTAGAAAGTTAAAGACCTTTCGAAAGAGGCCTTTAAGGTGGTGGTCCATTTCCGTAGTAGACCAGGAAACTTTCGAAGAGGACAGGTGAGACCTCCTCGAGGCATCCACAATGCTTGCGAAGTCTCCTTGGGCTGACGAGGGAAGTCTAATACCTACGTCTTCTCCCGTCTCGTACCATATGCCTGCTTTCCCACTAAGTCTTGAAGGTGGAAGAGCAAATGAGGTCTTTCCCTGAGACTTCCTTTTCTCCATCCAGTCATGGACTTTACGAAGAGCCCTCTTTGTCGAAAGAGACTTCTTCATTCTGACAAATGCCGAGATTTTATTGATCTTGGAAGAAGAAAGTTGAGAGGGAGGAGAGCAAGGAGCTTCAGGATGAAAAGTATCTCCAAACTCCGATTGAAGAAGGCGGGTCAATACCTGGTAGTCAGAAGAGACCGCAGCCAACGGTTTCTCATCATCAACTTCAACCGAAGCGTCGCTAACCTCTGCTTCCGACACAGGTGAAGTCGGAGGAAGTAAGGCTGAACCAAGACTATCCGGTCTAAGTTTCCAAGAGGAGCGTTGCTGTGAAGTGGAAGGCAAAGCTGACTCTTTAATAGTAACTCCGGTTGCCTCTCTAAGTCCCGAAGTAACTTGCAAAGGATCCTCAAAAACAGGTGGGTGACGACGAAATTCCACATCCGCGTCCACCCGAGCGTCCGCTGGCGCACACCTGGCGTCCACTGGCGCGCACCTGGCGTCCACTGGCGCCCGCCTGGCTGCTACTGGCGCAGGATTGGCGTCCACTCGCGCGCTGCTGGCGTCCGCTGGCGCACGCTTGGCGTCCACTGGCGCACGTATGACGTTCACTAAAGCGCGCTTAACATCTCGCGCACGCTCCGCTTCCGCTGGTGCACTCTTAGTTGTCACTGGCGCTCGCTTGGCGTCCGACCGAGCGTCAAGATCATGTACTTGCACCGAAGCGTCCACGCAAATATCGAGCTCTCGCACAGCAAGCTTACGAGCGGGTAATACCGCTTCATGCGAAGAGCGTGAAACTTCCTCTTTGCGTCCTCTAGAGAGCCGCTGGGGAGCCGCACAAACTCTAGCAGGTGACGAAAGTGGAGAGAGAGACGAGCGGGAGAAGGAGAGGGAGACCTTCTAGATCTCTTCACTGGTAGACTGTCATCCTTTCTCCGAGGACGTGGTTGCGTCCCTCTCTTAGAAAGAGCATCAGCAAGTTGTTGCTGCAACGAGCGCAGGATCTTCTCAGTAGGAGAAGATTCCCTGTCAGGAGACGGGCTGATCCTGTGAGAAGGCGAGGGGCGAGGGGACGCCTTCTTCCTTCTCCCAGGAACTGCCGCAGAACGCGCTCGGGAGCGACTGGGGCGCTCGAAAAAGTCATCATCAGATGACTCTTTACGTTTCTTCTGTGGCGGGAAGGCTGCGAACACACTCTCAGGCGAAGATCGCCGCTCGAGAGCAAAAACTGGACGTGAAGCGTCACGATCACCAACGCTCCTTTTCAGCGGGCGTGAAACTGACTGAGAGCTCCACCCCTTGTGCGGGGAGGAAGCCTCTGAAGAAGAGAAACACTCTTTGAGGAGACGTGCACGTGCACGCTCCTTGGCAGTCTGGGTAGCGGTCTACAGATACTGCCGAAGGCACGTCAGATCGGTGGGCGTTCCCCGTAACCCTCCTGCGGCTTTCGACATGCCCTCTCCCTGAAACCTGGGAGTCCGGCAGCGGTCTAGGCCTAGAGGCGAAATGGGGCCGATCTGACGCACCCTCCACAAACGAAGGAGCACTGTCACTGCACTTTGCACCTTCACTTTTGCCTTCTAAGGCGAGCACTTTAGATTCTAAATTACAAATCGACTCTAAGATTAACGTAAGGGTATTACCCTCCACAGACACTGTTTCAGGGCCCGAAGGTAACACTACAGGGTTAGGAGTAGTAGCGATTAAAGGAGTGTTAGTAGGAGAAACATTAACTTCCTGACGTTTACCTGAAACGCTCCTGGAGGAAGACCTCCTTAACCTATCCCGTTCAAGCTTACGAAGATAGGACTCATACGCTCTCCATCCAGAATCTGAAAGACACTCACATTCCTTGCAGCGACTTTCATACATACAATCATGCTCCCTGCAACTCTTACACAAAGTATGAGGGTCTACTGATGCTTTCAGTAGCCTACTCGACATTCACTCTTGGTGCAAAACCTGGCGCTAGCCGAACTAGAACCAGACATCTTATTTAAAGAGAAATCAAGCCAAAATCAATCAAATCCACAATTAACGTGTGCCTAGCCACCGATCCAAAAGTCAAGATACCAAAAAATCAAAAAGGGGTACTTATAGTAGTCAAGTTTCCTAAATTCAAGACGAAGGTGCTGAAAACTGTTGTTTACAACACCGGCGACAGAAAAATTATGAATAGAAAATGGGAATGGTTCCTGATACCCGCCTCCCAGCGGCGGGAATGGGTACTGGTACTAACAACCACCTGACTCCCACTACGTGTGTCGTAAGTTTTTTAATTTCTGTCGACTTCGGGAAATACAGCTATATATATATCTGACAGGTAAGTTTCATGAACAAATTAAATGTTATAGGTGTGGGCAGTGCTGAATGTGGAATGGAAGGTCATATAGCAAGTGTGTGTAGGTGGAAGAGGATGAGTCAGGCTGGGAATTTGGGAAACTAGGTGTTACGGGGATTCAGTTGGGTGGGTCCTCTAGTGTGCAGGCAGTAGGGGTGATGCATGTGCGGGAAGGATTGTTACAAGAAGGGTTCGGGGATAGAGCCCATGAATGCATGAGTGTAAAAGTAAGGTGCAAAGGGGTGTGTTTAGTTGCTTTGATTGATACCGGCTGCACTGTTAATGTTCTTTTTAAAAATGGATGTGATAAGTTGTGGAGTGAGTGTGAGTTTAGGAAGTGTAAAGGGGAGGTACGAGCAATAGGGAATTTAGGTATGCCTGTGGTGGGAATATTGCGTGAAAGTATAGAAATCGAGGGAGTAGTGATGGATGAAAGTCACTTTTGTGTGGTCGAAGGAATGAATGATAAGTGTGATATGTTGCTAAGGTATAGGTTCTTGAAGAAGTGGGGGATGGTGGTCCATCTGAGGGCAAACATCATTGAGTTGTAGATGAAAGGGAATGTACGTGGGGAGTTGTACTTGGACAGGGATGGAGGGGTAGACAGTAACATATGGAAAGGGGTGCCGTTGGTTGCAGAAGAGTATGAAAGTGCTGTGTGAGGTCGGGGGAAGTTGTTAAATGTGAAAGTTGCATGGCCAGGTAATCTCGGGATTGCCAACTGGGACAAGTGTGAATATGTGGTTGAAGGTGTGGATGTGAACAAGTTGGTAAGAGCGAGTGTGCATATGTAAGACAGGGTCTTAGACATGGAGAATCCTCAGGTTTTTGTGGCCTTGTTGCCGAATGCTAGGAAGAAGCGAATGCGGGGTCTACGTGAGGGTGAGTGTTTAGGCTTGTTATACACGTTGGTGAATGCGGACGACGAAAGGCACGTTAGGATGCGACGGGTGATGACAGGTAGAGTGAAAGGTGATAGTTGGAAGTGTGATGAGTTGAGAGAAAGAGTTAGGGTGGATGGAAATGTTAGTGATGGAGACAGGGAGTCATTGATGTGGATGTTGTGGAATAAGTGGAGTGTGTTGAGCTGTGGCGACGAGGATTTTAGGGGTCTAAGCTACTGGAATTTAAAATAGTTTTAGAAGACGATACCCCCACATATCAATATCTCTGACACTTTGCCCTACCTATCGCACGAGAGATTGAGGAGCAGTGTGAGGAACTTGAGACAGTGGGAGTGATAGGGAGGAGTGAGAGTGCCAGGAATAGCCCCATAGTCCCTGTACGAAAGCTGGATGGAAGTTTGTGGAGCGTGTAGATTACATAAGAATGAATGAAGCAACTGTGAAGGAGTGATTTCTGAAGAATGTGGTGTCTGATTGTGTGTACAACATGCATGGGATGAGGGTGTTTACCAAATTAGACCAGATAAGGGGTTATTATCAGATGCCTCTTAAGGAGGGGAGCAGACCTGTTACAGCTTTTTCAAGTGGCAGCTGCCACTACCAGTTTAAACTGCAGAGTTGGTTTGGCTAATGCATCTGCTGCCTTCCAGAGGGCAATTAATGTAGTTTTGGCTGGGTTTGATAGAAAGAAGGTGACTGTTTATAGATGATATTTTGATTGCAGATAAAACTGTTGAAGAGAATATGGAGTTGCTTGGGAAAGTACTAGAGCACTTGGAAGAGGTTGGAGGGAAAGTGAAGCTTGAGAAATGTACGTGGTTGGCGGGGGAGGTGCAATTTCTTGGCCATATGAGTGCAAGTGGTGTAAGGAAGTGAAAAGTTTGTACAAAATGTAAGAGAATTTCCACGTCCTCGGACTGTGAGTGAGTTTAAGGTTTTTTTGGGATTGCTTAGTTTGGAAGGAAGTTTGTTAGGGACTGTTTGGGGATACGAAAGCCACTGAGTGAATGGACAGGGAAGAGAAACTGCACTAAATTGAAGTGGGATGAGTGAATGGAGAGAGCGTTTGAGAGACTGAAAGAGGAGGCTGCAAGGGATATCACCTGGCTTTCCCAGATTATGGCGAGGATGTGAGTAGGCTTGAGCTCTATACAGATGCTAGTAAGTTTAGTATGGGGGGATGTTTAGTGCAGTTGCAAGAGGTGAATGGGGAAGAGCAATTGAGAGTGATAGCATATGTGAGTAAGGCCTTTAATAAAGCAGAGCAAAAGTACTAGGTGGTTGAGAAAGAGCTTGCAGCTATAAGGATTTTGTGTGAAAGCGTTAAAAGTGTTTTGTATGGGATAAAATTTGTTATAAGGACGGACCATCAGCCATTAGTGTATAAGATTAAGAAATAAAGATGAATGCTAGGGCTGTGAGGATGATCGAAGATTTGTGTGAGTTTGATTTTAAGTTGGTGTATGTACCGGGGAGTAAAAATGTGATTGCAGATACGATGTCAAGGATGCATGGTAAGGATGACGATCTCAGGAAAAGCGACTTTGTGGGAGATGACAGAGTTTGTGAGGGTTTGTTTTTGGCACTGAAAGATTTGGAGAGTAAGGGTCTGGTTGAGGGAGTGCCTGAGAATGCATATGAGCTGCGAGTAATGTTGATGAGTGATGTGCAGAAGGAAGGGACATGTATGGAGGAGAAAGGTGGGGAAGAGGAGATGTTGTCGTGGTTGTTGTTAGCGGTAGCAGAGTTGTTTGGGGTTGAAGTGTTTTTGTATTTTGGGTGGGACAGACCAATTGAGTATAGAGGAAAGCTAACTGCAAATAGTGAGCATGGGGTTTTGAGAATTCAGTATAGGGAACATGGTTGTAGTTTATTAGTTAGCCAAGGGGTTTGTGAAGGGGATGTAAATCAGAGGTATGAAAGTAGGGAGATAACTGAGGGGGAACGTGGTGAGGATACTTGTGGTATGGATAACCAGGTCGATGAGGTAGTGAATGTGTGTATGCATGAACCCAAGGGAAAATGGTGACGTTTGTAAGAGTAAATGATATTGGGTACTGTAGCTTAGTTGATACGGGGGGACAGGTTTCCTTAGTAAGTGGGTCAGTGGTAAATGAACTTGAGAGATGCAATTGGGAAGTGAAAAGGCAGTATACAAGTGTAAGAATACATGGGTCAGGACAGGGAAGTGTTTTATTATGGGGAGAGGTACAGCTGAAAATGAGGTTAGGGGGGCTGGAAGTGGTACATAGCTTTATAGTCATCGGGGAAGATGATATGCCAGCTGGTTTTTAATTGGGATAGATTTTTTTAGGATGCATGGTGTAAGTGTAGACATAGGGAACGGGGTTCTTAGTAAAGGGAGTAGTAAGATAGCAAGGATTCAAGATAGCAGTGTATTTGTAGCAAACTTTGTGGATATGATTGATATTGCTAGAAATGAGATTGATTTGTTGAGTGAAGAAGAAATTGGGGAAATGCAAGATAGGTGCTTGGAGATAAGTAAGTTGCGAGAATGCATTTTGGGAGGAGTGCGTGTGGAAGATTGGCCGTGTGAGTTGGAGGTATGCAAGAGGGTTGCAAGATGGTTTGTAGTGTGCAAAAATGTAGTGTACTTTTTGCACTAGGGAGGAATGTATGACAGGGGAGTGTACGTGCTGGTGTTTTCCAATGAATCAGCAATGAGTATGTGCCTGTAAGTCCACAATCAATTTGGGCACATGGGGAAGAATAAGTTATGGGGAAGAATAAGTTATGGGGAAGAATAAGTTATGGGAATGCATGAGTGAGAGATTATATGCGCAGGGTTAAGTAAGATTTGTGTGGCTGTAGCCGTTACATGTGAAGAATGACAGAGTGGAAAGTATCAGTGTGTGTATCAAGTCCGCCCGTGTTGTGACTTCAAATGAAAGAGCCATTTGAAATGCTTGTGACTGACAATGTTTCTTTACCAAGGACTGCGAGAGGACGTGGGAATGATTGTAATGGTGGATAAAATGAGCAAATTTGCATATGTGGTTCCTTTCAAAGATAAGAGGAGTGGGACTGTCGCGCGAATGGTGAGCCAAGTGATGTTACTGATGTGTGTGTAAGCCTGTGAGAATGTTGAGGGAATGGGGTATTGTACACTTTATTCTACTCCTTATATGCCCAGTGCAAATTGTTTGGCTGAAAGGACTGTTAAGTCGTTGACTGAGATTTTGTGAATGATAGTGTGATAATGATTGGGATATACATGTGGGGCGTGCAGTGTGGGTATACAATGCCATGTTGCAGAAGGTATGTCATCCTGAAAGTATGTGTTGAATTTTGAGAGAATTATTAGGCCGAGGTTGGGTTTATCAGAGAGTGATCGGGATTTGTGGAGGAGAGCAAGAGGGAGGTTTGAAAGTTTTAGGATTGGGGATAAAGTGTTGAAAGAGGTGGTTGAGAAGGGAAGAATGAATGTGAATAAGATGATGGGAAAGTTTGAGGGGCCTTTTGAAATTTTGGAAGTGGGACCAAGTGGGTTATGTTTTGGGGAAGTCGTGAGTGGATGGGGGTATGGATGAAGTCGGGGCACACCATACCCAGCTCCGCAGGTGGAGGGATGTGCTACAGTATGTCCATGAGAATGCAATGAGTGAGTGGTTGAAAGTGAATAATTATGAGCCGAGCATCAGTGGGCAAATGGATTTGAGGGATCAGCAATTAGTTTTGGTTGAGTATGGAAGAAAGCGGAAGAAGGTAAAGAAAGGGAAAGAAGGGGAAGGCCAAGGACTACATAATAGAGGGGTTGGTGTTAGGGTAGAGATGGTTAATCAAGCGTGCAATAAAGATAAGCCTGAGGAGGGAATGGATGAGACTTACAGTGTGTGTCAGTTTGAGTTGACAGTTTAGTGAGATTTCTCAGTACTGTACATATTCTTTAATGAAATATGAATTACTGAATCATAAACATAAAAATACAAAACTAAAACTCCAAGAAGTTCACGACACATACAAACGAGTGCATGCGTACGTATATACTTGTTACAATGATTTACAAATTTTAAAATATCAATATTAATATAAACACAGCAAAACACCAATAAAACATTACAGTAGTACCTCAGGATACAAAATTAATCCATTCCGAGGCAGCCTTTGTAACCTGATTTTTCGTATCTGAACCACATTTTACATGTAAATTGCCTAATTTGCTCCAATCCTTACAAAAACACCCCAGTAAATTATTTCCAGGCTTACAACACATGTTCTAGGGTTACGACACTGATCCGACAGAAGAAATATGACTCCAAAAAGGCAAAGTACTGTACATACTTGAGTAATATTCAACTGCATGTAATGTTCAACCCCATTTTTACTGCATATATTAGCACTTTAGCATATATCCCTTAGCAATAAGCATAGCCTATGTTAGCAGTTGCTACTGTAGCCTAGTCTATGATTCTGACATCTAAACCTAAAAAGCTAAAAGCTTAGAGTATGCCAATAAAATGTATAAATAATCAGTATGTACTCATTGCAAATAATAATTAATTAATCATTAACTATAATCATTAACTATAATACAAAAACAAACAAAAAAAGCTTCCAACCTTTTGTTTACGTTCAGCACTATGAGTACCGAACGATCGCCAAGCAACCACTTTTACCTAGCACACAGTTTTATTATCTCTCTTTAACTACTGAAACTACCAAACAGTATAATAACCATTTATTTCTATTCTTTATTCTATCTTTACCTAATGTTTTTTTTATTAAATGTATTGCATGAATAAGTTTTTCAATTTACAGCATCCTTTTACCAATAGGATACATAAAGCACATGGGGTAGATGCTGACCAATAGGAGAGCAGGATCTTACAGCGGTGATTAGCATCAGGAACCAATGGGAGAGCGGGAGGATGGTGGCGAGTCTACTCAGTTGGCAGCGCACGAGTTTTAAAACTGTTCTCGGCGGTCCGGGCGAATCTTGGGACTTTACAGCAACAACCCTTCGTAACCTGAACTATTTTCGTATGTAGAGCCAAAAAAAATCTTCGTATTTGCTTTCGTAACTTGAATTTTTCGTAAGCTGGGACTTTCGTATGTCGAGGTACCACTATTTCACTTACAGACTCCATTTATACTGTACATTATTATATTGATCTATTATCATCTTATTATGTATTAAAATAATGATAATCATGACATCTTACCAAATTATAAACCACCATAAGGGCCTGTAATAACTCAGTTCCCCTACTGTATAACATCAGTTTCTCACCTGATCAGGCATGATTTACTAAATCTGTCCCTATGTTAAAAATCTATCAAGTCTAAATTTTGGTTCTTAAATTGGTCATGAATAAAATTACAGTGGTCACCCCCGTATTCACGGGGGATGCATACCAGACCCCCCCCGTGAATAGTTAGAACCCGCGAATGTTTGGAACCCCTATAAAAATGCTAAAAACAGCCTATTTTGTTGGTTAAAACTCAAGAAAAACCACTAAAAATTTTCATACTTGGTTTTTTTAATATTTTTATCACAAAAAGTGCATTTTACGATGAAATTGATAAAAAAACCAGGAATTTGTGGATATTTCTCATAGAAAAATACCGCGAATGTGAGAATTTCCTGCGAATAATGCGGGGAAACATTCCCAAGAGAAATACGCAAATGTGTGAGTCCGCGAATGCGGAGAACGCGAATACGGGGGTCGACTGTACAGTAGAAGTTTGTTGTATTTGGAGTTTACTGTACAAAGTGCCTAAATAGATGTGAATACCTCTTTGTTTGTGTTCCTCTGTGTATCCCAAGTCCATCTGCATTCCGGTCTTCTACCACAGGTTTCCCATAAGTCACTTACACCAGGAATTATTGTTACTGCCACCTATTGCAAAAAGAAAACTCGGGAGATCATTGGTTATCAAAAACTGAAAATATTCATTAACTATTTCTGACAAATCAAGCATGAACAAACAGCAATACATAATTTTACAGATAAAAATAACACAAAAGGATCATATCTTCAGAGTTAAATCAAGAGAGAAACAGCAATATAATTTTACAGATAAAAATAACACAAAAGGATCATATCTTCAGAGTTAAATCAAGAGAGAAACAGCAATATAATTTTACAGATAAAAATAACAGCAAAAAAGGATCATATCTTTCTAGTTACATGAAGAGGGGCAGTGTATTACACAGCAGCAATCCAAATTACTGCTAAAACTTTATACCAATGTGCCTGCTCTCATTCACAAAACTTTATGGATTAAGACACTTTTCATAATTTACCTCCTTATCTCTTGCATTTAAATCACCACCAAATATTGTTGTCATTTCTGATGAGGCAGACTTCATCTTAGCAAAACACATCTTCATCTGCTCCTGGCGCTGCTTAGTAAACTCTGCAGTGCTTTCCAAATGAGTATTCAAAAGGTTGAGCTTTACTTTTCCAATATGTGCCTGTAAGACATACAAAAAATTTAAGCATTACTCAATAACCACACTTTACACAATACACTCTAATCACGAGTTTCAGAGTAACAATACAGAGGACCCCTGCCTATTCGAGGTTCTGGATTCGAGGATTTTTCTGGAGAAAGTATGAAATAATGATAATAATTAAAATTAGGCTGCAATGGACTTTGTCGCCAACAGATTGGAATGTGCAACAACACAGGTCTCAAGTGTTATGGAAACTTAAGATACCAGCAAATACTTTGGGTCATTGGATGAAAAAGCAAAACACTCGGACTTCAGAGATGAGAGCATGGCTGCGCAAGTTGACCCAGCTACTGTCATGTGATTGTGACGTCAGAAAAATGCAGTTGTGTACGTCTGTTCGTGTCAAACGGTGTGTTCATGGAAGGTTCCAGAAGAATTTACTGTATTTATACCTACAAACATCAGAGCCGTGAGAAGACTAGCATGTGTGCATTCATACGCCCATTAGGGCACGTGAAACGTAATATATTCCGATACTGAGTGAGCAACTTGGGGCATTAGACTGCACTCTTAGTGATTACCAGTGAGGAAAGCCCAAGGGGAAGCACACAGAAGAGCCATCAAGTAGATGGATTCGGTTTGTCCCTAAAGAAAATTAATTCTCAAATTGACAATTTTGTTTGGGAAAATACTGATGGGATTTTTGATAATGAGCTAGTGTGACTTTTTTTTCTAATCAAGAAAACTATCAGAGGAGTAACTGTGTTTCATGGTTTTGAGATTTTCAATGCACTTTTCTTGTTTTTCATGTTAGTACTTCTGTATCCCAGAGTTTGGTTTTTAGCCTAGATCTAATAAATCAATTTAGCTGCAGAGATGCCCGTTGGTGGTGGACTCTTCAAGGTAGGGTATGTTATCAATTACTGATTTCTCTCTTTTTAATTAAACAGGGTCAATTAGACCCTTGTAACAGATTGCTGGCAGTCATGAAAGGCAATCAGGCCTATGGATTACGTTCCTGAAGAGAATGGGGGGATGCATAGGAGTTAGGAAATCTTGTTGATATTAGGAAAAGGGATTATAGTTAGGACTTATGGCAATTGTCACTCTATCACTGACAAGGTGTTTTAGGTTGGAGTCAGCATATCTGTCCATCGAGGAATCTGCCTTCTATGGCAGTGGTGTTTCAAAGAATATGTTAATATGACATGTGTTATAAATAGTACGGTGTGGTTACTGTAATTTCCCTGGGGGTTAGAGATTATATATTTGAGGTCATCGTTCGCACATACAAGAGGGTTGTCATCAGTTTATAGAAATCAGGGGGTGCATGTGTGATCAGATATGTGCTAATGCAGTGAACAGACGGTCTAAGTGTGTTTAAGGTGTTTCATGTTGTTCCTTAATGGAGACGTAAGTGTCAGTATTTCTTTTCACTTTTCTTATTATTGTGTTAATAATTTTCTCACTTGCATATTTTGTTTTCTTTGTGGGATTGAAGGGACAGTTTAGAGGTTTGCTTTTAATTGCCATGCATAGTTTTTCTTCAGGGGAGCAAAATGTAATAAGTTTCTTTATTTTTTTATTATGAGGTATGGATTTCAACTGCATTTACAAGGGATTAGTTTAAAGGGGAATATATGGCTCCAAGTGTTTCACTTTTTTTTTTATCTGAGTGAGTGTTGGTGTATGCAGGGAGTTGGGTCATGTTGGCTATGCTTAGTCTAGCATCTACGATCATGAGTCAGCAAAAGCTCTCGGTAACAGAAAGGGAAAAGAACACATAATATACTCTCTCTCTCTCTCTCTCTCTAGGGGAAGTAATGCCTGCAATCCACCTTTTGCAGTGCACAGTAGGCAATACGTATGGGTTTTTTGCAGCGTCCCTTCATCCCCGAGACCTCTTTTAAATCTTCTATTTTACTTCCATTCAAACCACCTTCCTACCACCTTAACATTACACTCTCTCTCTCTCTCAGTTATTTCATCTTGCGACTACAAGGATTTCTTCCTTATACATCTTTAATAAAACAAAAATGTACAGACAGTCCCCGGGTTATGCCGGGGGTTCTGTTCTTGAGACGTGTCATAAGCCGAAAATCTTCGTGAGCCGGATCATCGTGAAAAATCCTAAGAAAACCTTACTTTTAATGCTTTGGGTGCATTGAAAACTATGTAAACTGCATTCTTATTGCATTTTTCATCAAAAAAAACCTCAAATATTGATTATTTTGCATTTTTGGTGTCATATTTCATCTGCCAGGTCAGCGTTGAAGGCGTTGTAACCCTGGAACATGAGTCGTAACCCTGGAAATAATGTCAGATGAATATAATTGAGAAGCGCCTTAACCTCAGAACGTCGTAAGCCAAACCCGTCATTAACCGGGGACTGCCTGTATATATAAAACTTAGACATAAGATTAGTATAAGGAGCTACAGCTACCTCACGCGCCAGAACAAAGGCTTTGGAACCTCTTTAAATAATGCAGGGCAGATGCTTGCAGGTTTCCAAAGACCAGGATTGGAGGGATCCTGGGGCAAATGGGATGCAGAAATGGAGTGTTGCTATTGCGCCACATTAAGCTCACTCCTTCGTGTAATGAATGACCACCCCTGCAACTACTACCCTGTGAGTGAAGGCTAAACTGCTCTGAAGTTGTGGAGCTTTTGTGCCTTGTTGGAGTCTTAGCCAACTAAAAACCCCAGACGAGCTTCTGTGACATTGATTGTGGAACTTCCTACTTATGGGGCCTGCTGGTGTGGCCATTCCTTGGGGATTTTCATGGTTGGAGGAGAAGCATTCAGGTCATAAGATTCTGGCTGTTCATGGCTGTTGGAAGTTTAGTAATTTAAAGGATGCTGCTGTTCACTCCTGGTGGAAAATCATTTGCTTAGGCTAATTGTGTTGCTCAGTTGGGAGCTGCGACATGTTTGGGATCATCTAACAACAGGGAGACCGTATGTTAGTGTGGCAGCAATAAAAGGTATCCTGGCGACGAACTATGAAAAACTGTCCAGGGATAAGTGGATGTGGCGACTGTGGGAGTACTCAACCACCCCCTCTTTTTCCTTTCAACTAGTCACAATAGAAAGAATACTGAATTAAAAGCACAGGTAGAAATATTGAAACCAAGACACAAAGATGACTCCAGAAAAGTGAAAGTTAAAGCACACACATGCAAAATGCAGTGTTAACAAGTGGTGCTAGACTACAAAGATGCATGCTCATCAAAGCTAGGTAGTCTCAGTGTCTGTCTCTCATGTCAACAAGAACAGGAGATAGCTAAACTGAGGAGGGAAGTAGAAGAATTAGCAAAGGAACTAAAGTTGACAAAGGACAAACTTGAAGGCAAGAGAAGAGAAGACAGGATGGAAAAGGAAATTGGAGACCTTCAAAGAGAAGTTACAAACCTTAAGAAAGAAAAACAAGAGAGCTGTTGGTAGAAGAGTGATAGCAGATAGCAGCCAGAAAACACAATTGTCCCCCTAAAGGAATCAACACGACGAATAGATTTGCTGTGCTCTCAGAACCAGAAGAGGAAACAATCTTAATTGGAGACTTGTTAGTAAAAGAGCAGGGCTTAAAATTTGTTGCCAAAAACAGAAGTAAGAGAGAAGTAAATTCTTACCCAGGTGCAGGAGCAAAGAAGATAGCTGAGGCAGTAAAAAGAATCAAGGTAAAAAGTGCAGTCATAGTGCAGGAAGGAGGAAATGACTCGTTTCTAAAAGATAGAGGAACTGGCCAGACAGATGGCCTTATAGCCAACCTGACTAAAATTGTAGAGAACATCCAAGAGAAAACTGATAACGGCATTCTTAAGGGATTTTGACGAAGGAAAAATCTATTTCTGGGGGAAGACCTGTGTCGCCCGGTGAAAAGGATCCTGCTACTCACTTTTCTAGTATAAATAGATTCTAAATATACGAGAGAAAAAGCTAGCATGGTATGCTGAGGTTACTACCCTTGTGCGAGCACCCTAAGGGTGTCGGGTATAAAGTTCAAGGCGAGTGAAAGCCATTATTCACAAGTCTTCTGCCAATTAGAGGATTCCTTTCCAAAATCCCTCTCATGAAGAGAGCCGTTGCAGCGGCCACTCCCTCCCCCTCACTACCGCTACTACTACCCGACCCGAGCGCCATCTGCAATCCTGGATTTTTAGACACCCTGGCTTGGATTGGTGTAAGGGTGGGGAAATTAAACAGAAGGGATGGGTTCACCGGGCGACACAGGTCTTCCCCAAGAAATATATTTTTCCTTCGTCAAAATCCCTTTTCTGGGTTCGACCTGTGTTCGCCGGTGAAAATGTATCAGAGAATGCCCATCCAAGCTTACTAGATACTATGTAGTCTTTATAAGGAAGGGGTTAATGAAACCTAAGGTTCATTCAACTTAAATTTACTCACTTAATATTTACACTAGGTCCCTTTAAATTTAAACTTAGTACTTACTTACTACTTACACTAAGACTTAAACTATGACTTAGAACTAGTAATGACATGATGATATCATACAACTGAACAGGGTATTCAAGACAATAGCACATTTCTGGGATATGTACAGGTCGGTCCATAGAACAATCAGGGACCAAACATTCTATGTACAAGTTTTGGTGACAGGATGACGCCCAGGCCCTCCCAACCCAGAGGAGAGAGGTTTGGTGGGGAATATGAGCGAGGCAGGTAGGAAGGAGAGAGTATTAGGAAAGAAAAGGGTAAGAAGAATGATAGGATTCATTATTTGGGGGAGACTATGCTCCCTGCAGCAATTGCTGGGAATTTAAGGGCTTCTAAGTTTTTTAGATAGTGGCGCTTCAAGACTGCTGGAGATTTCCAACCCGTATATTTCTTCAGGTCCTCGAAATTCATATTTTGAAAATAATTAATAGAGGTAGCCACTGCCCGGATATCATGGACATGTGGGACTGAATCCGGGTTGGCTTGTTTACTAAAGTAGAGTATTTGTTGTCTGATACCTTTAAGAGAAATCGTGCCACCTTTCTCTCTAATGAAAAGGGGACCTGAAGATGTTGCGGAAGTTCTGGCTAAGAAGGATCTAAGAGTGGTGACAGGGCACAATGATGTGTCCTGTATTAGAGGGATGATTTTCCATGGAGCCCATCTATTCTGTGGGTCTTCATTCTTAGCCAGGAACCTTTGGTCTGGGGATGGTAGTACTTCCCCTGACGGGAGGAATTCTATGTGGTCTGGATTTCTTGAGAGAGCCGAGAGTTCAGATATTCTGGCACCTGAGGCCATAGCCATTAGGAATAAAGTTTTTCTTAGTAGGGTCATATACGAGCATGATTCATTATTAGTGTCTGAGGCTAATTTGAGTACATCATTCAAGAACCAAGTGACCATATGTGGGCGGTCAGTTGGTCTTAGGCGGGCACATGCTCTCGGAATGGAGAAGTATGCATCTGACAAGTTAATACTAAAGCCGACCTGAAAAATTTTCTTCAAAGCTGACTTGATTGTTGTCATGGTACTGGCGGCTAGGCCTTTCTCAAAGAGAGTTCTGAAGAACGAAATTGCCAGGTTCGTGGTCATTTTGTGAGCTTCTGATTCCTTCAGGAATTTGGCCAATTTTTTACTGACAAATCATATTGCCTGAGAGTCGAATCTCTTTTATCTGATTCTATAAATACAATGTTACGTGGATCAATACTCGCGTCCTTTTGGGCTGCAAACTTCATGAAGGCCATAAAGTTAGGGCATTCAGAATTCTTGAGGAAGCTGACACAGTTTGAGTTTGTACTATCTGTGTCAGTTTTGGGCGTGGGATCCGTTTGGGTCGGAGCTTCAATTATAGAAGCGGAAACCAGTTGCTCTTCGGCCAATTGGGTGCCACCAATGCTACTTGTCCTGTGAAGGATCGTAGCTTGTGCAGGACCTTTATCAAAAAATTCACCGGAGGGAATAGGTAAATCTTCTGCCAGTTGTTCCAATCTATGGTCATCGCATCTGTGGCATAGGCTAGAGGGTCCAGGTTGGGTGTTACATAACATGGCAGCTTGTGGTTGGATTCTGTGGCAAATAAGTCTACTTGAAGGTCCGAGATTTGGTTGTAAATCCACCGGAATGAATTCTTGTCTAGGGACCACTCTGATTCTAGTGGAGTAGTCCTGGAAAGTGCGTCCGCGATCACATTCTTGACTCCTGCCAGGTGGGTTGCTGACAGGTGCCAATGACTTTTCGCCACTAAAGAAAATATTGCGATCAGCATGTGATTCACTTTGCTTGACCTGGAACCTCCTCTGTTTATGCAGTGTACCACCACTAGACTGTCCGAGACTATCCTCACATGAATGTTCCTGACCGGAGTTAGTCGTTTTAAGGTCAGGAAGACTGCCATAGCTTCTAGCACATTGATGTGGAACTGGCGGAACGTCTCCGACCATATCCCCTGAACCTTCTTGTATTGTGAATATCCCCCCCAGCCACTCAGTGACGCGTCTGTATGAATTGTCAAAGACGGCGGAGGGAATTGCAGTGGTACTGTCTTGGTCAGGTTCTTGTGCTTCGTCCATGGGCAAAGCCTCTTTGCTAAAATGGGTGGAATTACTGAAATCTTGTCTCTGAGATTGATGTTGGCTCTCTTCCTCCAGACTCGATTGATATCTTTCAATCTGGCTCTCAGTAGGATGTCTGTTATTGATGCGAACTGTAGCGAACCGAGGATTCTCTTTTGGGCATGCCGAGAGGCCTTCTTGTTCCTGAGGAACTGTTTGGTAGCCACTGCTATCTGCTTGGCCTTCCTGGGTGGAAGGGATAGCTTGTGCTTTACTAGATCCCATTGGATTCCCAACCATTAAAAGTGGGAAGCCGGGTCCAGCCGAGATTTTTCCTTGTTTATCTGGAATCCCAGAAACTCCAAGAGCTCTATTACTTTGGCTGTCGACTTGCAGCATTCCTCGATAATGGCTGCCCAAATGAGCCAGTCGTCTAGGTAGGCTACCAACATAATCCCTTTGGTTCTTAGTTCTTGGATTATCGTCTCTCCTAACTTGGTGAAAATCCTGGGCGCGATGTTGAGCCCGAACGGCTGGACTTTGAATGCGTAAGCCTTGTTTCCTAGCCTGAAACCTAGGTACGGAGAGAAGTTCCCTGCTATCGGGACATGATAGTAAGCGTCTGTAAGATCTATAGAGGTGGTGACGGCCCCACGGGGAAGTAAGGTCCGCACCTGCGAGACCATCAGCATACGGAACTTGTCGCAAAGAATGTATGAATTGAGCCTCGACAAATCCAGAATCACCCTTCTTTTGTCCGAGTCCTTCTTTGGCACAGTGAACAGACGTCCTTGAAATTTATTCTCCTCACTCTCTTTATGGCCTTCTTTTGTAGGAGAAGCTTGGTATATTCTACCAGGTCCGTTGTTGGGATCTGGAAGAAGTTTATTGGTGGTGGGGGGCCCTTTCTTCCACTTCCATCCCAGGCCCTTGGAGACTATACTGTGGGCCCAAGGACTGAAGGTCCAATGGTCCTGAAAGAGATATAATCTCCCTCCTACCTGCGGGCTCTCACTGGTTGGTTGCAGGTTTGTACCCTCTGCCTCCTTGGAAACCTCTACCCCTTGAGCCACCTCGTAGCCGGGAGCCACCTCTGGCCCTGCTACTACTCGCATGCCTACTGTAGCTACGAAATGATTCCCTAGCTTCGTAGGCGGGATTAAAGGCTGGGGAGGTTATAATGGCTGTGGAGGTTGAGGGTTGCTGTGCCTGTGGAGTTTGTAGGAGAACAAACTGCTGTTGTGGCTGCGCCTTCAATGTCGAGGGCTTACCAACTTGGGATACTGGGACCGCCTGAACAATCGTCTGTGGTCGAGAGGGCTTGTAAGGATTATATCTCCTTGGCCTCTTCTTAGCTCTAGCTTGATGTCCGGGGGCTTCAAACTTCCGCTTGAAGGAAAGTCTCCACTGGACCCGGAGGCTCTGGTTGGCCCTGGAAGCTTCTCGAGAGACACTGTCCACTTCTGCCTGAGGGAACAGGTTCTCTCCCCAGATTGACGCCTTTATTAATCTGTTCGGCTCATGTCTGATGGAAGCCTCGGCCAGGACGTATTTTCTGCAAGTTCGCCTTGCCATTCCAAAATCGTAAAGGTCTGACTGGAAAGTCTGTAGCAGACTTTTTGTCAAGACCTAGAATACCTGCTTGTCCCGATACGTTGTGGCTAGCAATTCCGCCGAGGTGACGGAATTGATAGACCTTACCAGTCTCGACCTTGCCTCAAACTCTGCCTTGATCAAATTCTCCGGAAGTTTAGGCAGCTTCTCGGAGAACAAGGTAGAGGCACAATCCGCGTCCAGTTTACCTGCTGTAAACGTGGCCGGGGCTTCGTTCCAAAACTCCCTACTCGCAGGAAAGAGAAGAGAGGTAGCCTCTGTCTCTTTCAATGTCGGGAGGGGTTTGTCCTCTGCTATAGCCTACAGAGTTAGTTCCGCTACCTTGTCGGTGCAAGGCGACGGAACTCGATCCAGGGTCACAAATATGGCATATGTGCCCTTGTGAGGCATTAACCTGGTGTTAACGCATTCCCATTCGGTCAGGGTGCGTGCCCACACAGCTTGGGCTTGGTACCTCGGGAAGATCACCGTCTCCTTTGGAACCTTGTCCACTCTGACTAGCTCGTGCTCCGCTAGTCTGACAAACCCTGGGAAGGGAAACTGGAGACCCTGCGGGAAGAGCTCAAAGTCCTCCAGTGGTCGAGTCCCGCACCCTTCGATGGTTAGCTTCCCATCAACGTATGGGGCATGCATAGCCAGCCGCCACGGGTTGCTTTTATGGAAGGGGGGAAGCTTAGAGGCATCCGACACCGCCATCGCCAGCGCTGGAGATCCGGAGTGGAGAAATCCGGACATCATATCCTCTAGAGGTTTGATTCTCTCGGCCACCATGCCAGAGACTGTTTGGCTGGAGACTTCGGATCCAGAGGCGCGTCACAACGACTCGAACTTCTTGTCTACTGCCTCCCTAACCTTCGACAATAGAAGGCTAGCAAGCAGTTCATGGTCTACGCCGGACTCCGTCGCCTTGGACTTGGACTTTGATCTCGATCCCTTAGGGGGGAGAGAATCCTTGGCAGCAGGCGACTTGTCAAAGGAAGTCGACGGCCGTGGGGCTGGAGATGACTCAGTCGCTGCTGACGGAGTCGGCTTTGATCCCTTGGGCAGGGATTTCGGTCTAACTGTTTTAACCTTGGGACGGACCGACCGTGAACCATCCCAAGTAGGGGCGGGCTTAGAGAAGCCCCGGAAAGAAGAGGAAGAAGAGGGAGTTGAACTAAGGTAATTCCGTGTCTGAAGTTGCCTACCTCTACCGAAGGGGAGAGGGGAGTAATACTCCTATCCCAATTCCGCGGCTAGAGGGAGACCGGAGAAAGACTACAGAGTGGCGGAGCTACCTATGTACAACCCGAAGCTATGTCCGTCATCCGGCGGCGCCGGAGGACTATACCTTCAGAACATAAGTATCTCTAGTACCCATCTCTTCCCCCCCCCAACACTCGCCCCCTCCCTTCCCACTTATATGAGACTCAAGCGGCCGTTCCTCACTAAGAGCACTAGTACCGCTAGTTATAAGGGTTCGGCAGAGCAAAGCTTAGTAGTGGGTGGGGGAGGGGGGAGGGGAGGGTATGAGGGGTGGTCGGTCGTGGTCGCCTGGCCACCTACCCGATCAGAGATGGCCACCTATTAGCGGTTGTGTGGACTACTACTGTAGGAGTGGTAGTGTGACTGGGCCTGTGGCCCGTCATGGTTGGTACAGCAACCGATTGGGGTGGCCCTCGATAGGGAGGCGTAGCCTACTACTAAAGGTTAGACCGAAGGAGGCTAGGCCAAGACGAATGTTAACCAGACCTTTTACGATACAGTGATACAGTATTGTGTAATGACAATAAATCAATATATACATAATTGATAACGTGGCGCTATGGAAGAGTTGCAAGGGGTTTTTTAAAATTAGGGGGAATAACTGATATGGATCTAGCTTGTCTGTCCGAGATCGCTAGCGACTCGGATCATTAGGCCAAATCTCATCTAGGACATCGTTATGCGGACAGTAGCCCTCAACCAAACCTACCAAACTCGAATTTATTCGATTCAGATCGGCCAGGAGGATAGGTCCCATAATATGAATAGAGAGAGAGGGGCTCTCTATCATTGATATCCCCCCCTGAAGCGCTTTAGCTCCCTCAGAGGAAGAGGTATAAGGGTAACTGTTAGGAGCAGTTAGCCTACTGGCTTGACTGATGGGGCAACTCTTCCACCTCTTCTGTGAATTAATTGGACAGTTATATTTACATCTATTTGCAAAATTAAGTTGGGAAGAGAGGAAGAAATTCTAACTCTCTCACCCCTACTATACAACAGACTGCTAATAGCCTATCAAAAACATGATGATTTAGTATTATGTCGAGATAGGCACGAACGCGCTCTCGATCTGGGGAGGGGGGGGGGGGGGGGGGTATGTCATGAGCGCGTTCGGCACCTCTACGAACCAATAACTTTAATAATAACAGATGAACACCTAATTTTGGTACATTTAATGCACAATATCTTTTGATTTATCTTAAACTAGACAATATATGTGTACCAAAATTCCACGCATTCTTGTTGAAGCTCATAAAATGGCGGGGCACGCCGACGGCCCTGCAATCCTTTTTACAGGGCCGAAGGCCAATTTGGGAAGTCTAACAGCCGTAAAAGTTACAAAAACAGAAATTGGGGTACTCAACTTCGATGGAGTAGGAAGATCAGAAGATGCCATCTCGCATAATCCTCGATTTCACCAAAATTCAAGAGCACAAGAAAGAGCGTGGCGCTATTTCACTGTCTAAAACAGGATTGAAGATGGCGCTCGGGTCGGGTAGTAGTAGTGGTAGCGAGGGGGAGGAAGTGGCTGCTGCAACGGCTCTCTCCATGAGAGGGATTTTGGAAAGGAATCCTCTAATTGGCAGAAGACCTATGAATAGTGGCTTTAACTCGCCTTGAACTTTATACCCGACACCCTTAGGGTGCTCGCGCGAGGGTAATAACCTCAGCATACCATGCTAGCTTTTTTCTCTGGTATATTTAGAATCTATTTATACTAGAAAAGTGAGTAGCAGGATCCTTTTCACCGGCGAACACAGGTCGAACCCAGAAATAGGACTTTTGCCCAGAGCCAATTTAAGCCATTACTCCCTTAGCAAGGCAATTGGAATCAATGGAAGACTGGCATTAATATCCCAAGAAAAAGGTGTTAGGTTTGGAAACTTTTGGGACAGATTTATAAGGAATAAAAAAACTTTATAAAAGAGATGGAACTCCCTTGAATACGGAAGGAGCAAAACTAATAGGAAACCTTCTCAACGAAAACCTCTTGAAACACCTAAATGAACTGAACTTTCAAGTTACGAAATTGGAAAGCTCCCAAAAGCTGGCTATTAGTAGCACTGCAGGCAACAGTGACAGTAAGGGAAACTAATAAAGTCACCGAGGACAAAAGAGAAGATTGACAGTAAGGGAAAGTAATAAAACCACCAAGGATAAAAGAGAAAATAGATAAGTCCCTCAGAGTGGCACAGTTTAATGCATAATCAATTCGGAACAAAGTAGATATCTTCAAAGCATTGGAGCAAAGTGAGGCATTAGACATGATAGGTATCACAGAAACATGGATACAAGAGGCAACAAGAGACTTCGTAGGAGAGTACCAGATAGCTGGATATAAATTGTTCATAAAAAGATAGACACAATAAAAAAGGTGGAGGTCTTATGTTATACGTTAGGGATCACCTCAGTCCAACCGAGTGTAAAATTGCAACCATGCAAGAAGTGATTAGCATTAATATAAACAGCCTAGGGAGGAAGATAACTCTAATACTAGTGTACAGACCTCCTGAACAATCACAAATATCCGACGAGGAGCTGTATGCACTACTAGGACAAGAGATAAACAACAAACTGCATAATAATAATGGGAGATTTCAATGCAGCAGTAAATTGGGACATGATGACCTCTGCATCAAACGTAGAAGGAACAAGACTTTTAGATTTCATAAAAAATGAATTCCTCCACCAATGAGTTGACAAACCCACTAAAAGAAACAACATGCTAGACATCATCCTATCAACGCAAGATAATTTAGTAGCTGACCTTTCAGCAGGTGCAAATCTAGGCAAAAGCCTAGAATTATGTTCAACATAAAAAAGAGAAGAAGATATTAATGAGATTAGACTACCTTGGACAAGACCTAAATAAGCTAAAGGAGTTATGTTAAAAATCTAGAGTATGATGAGAACACAGGAATACGCAGAAAAATGCTCTAAATGTACAGTGGACCCCCCGTATTCGCGGACTCACACATTCGCGGATTTCTCTCGGGAACGTTTCCCTGCATTATTCGCGGAAAATTCGCGCATTCGCGGTATTTTTCTATGAGAAATATCCACAAATTCCTGGTTTTTGTTATCAATTTCATCATAAAATGCACTTTTTGTGATAAAACTATTAAAAAAACCAAGTATTAAAATTTTTAGTGGTTTTTTTAAGTTTTAACTAACAAAATAGGCTGTTTTTAGCATTTTTATACGGGTTCCAAACATTCGCGGATTCTAACTATTCGCGGGGGGGTCTGGTACGCATCCCCGCGAATACGGGGGGACCACTGTATACCATTAAGGCAAATACGTACTAACAAATGGCAACCCTCAGCCAAAGTGGTTCAACAGGGAAATTAAAAATAAGATAAGAGAAAGAGACAGACTGCAAAAATCTATGAACCCACACCCAACACCAACAGAAGCAAGCAGGCATAAAGAACTCTGTAGATTGGAGGATAAATTAATAAGAAATACAAAGATAAATGAGGATAAGAGAGTTGCATCAGATTATAAAGAAAAAATGATATTGTTAAACTACAATAAAGTTTTGTACATACTTACCTGGCAGATATATACTTAGCTATATTCTCCGACGTTCCCGACAGAATTTCAAATCTCGCGGCACACGCGACAGGTAGGTCAGGTGGTCTACCTTACCCGCCGCTGGGTGGCGGATGTACGAACCACTCCCGTTTGCTTGTCAGATTTTTCTCTTCCACCTGTCTCCTGAGGGGAGGCTGGGTGGGCCATTAATCGTATATACTGCCCAGGTAAGTATGTACAAAACTTTATTGTAGTTTAACAATATCATTTTTGTACATGAACTTCCCTGACAGATATATACTTAGCTGATTGGCACCCTTGGTGGAGGGTAAGAGACAGCTAAATAATACAGGTAAGACGGGAAACAACTAATGTTGTAGGATATAAAAACCTTGGTTCTCACCTTTTCAGGATGAAGACTTCATAGATACTGTCTCTGAGTCTGCATTGCCTGGAGAGCTACAGCTTCTAGGACGTGACCTGATGCTGAAAGACTCTCGGATCTACCACTGGGATATGTGATCCCCTATTGTGGTAGAATCCAAGTCGGATCCTGTTAGAGGGACCTTGTCCGCTTACCTAACAGATCCTTACCACTACCTCTGCAAGGAGCCAAAACCCACCCGACCACCTAACCAAAATACAAAGGTTTAATATTACGACAAAAAGAGGTGCCTCCTGCAACCTCTTTCAGACAACCAAAAAACACCAATATAAAATATAGGGTAACATAAAAAATTTACACAGGATAAGTTTCAGCTCCCTGCCCCAGCACCGAATCCGCCGATACGAAAGGACCAAGGCGAAGCATTTATCATATGTGATTTTTACTCACGTAGGTAGTGGTTTGCGAAAACCGATTGGCATCTCCAAAAAGTCGCCTCCATCAAGTTCCGCACAGACATATTTTTTCTGAATGCAAGCGAAGTTGCAATGGCTCTCACCTCGTGAGCTTTCACTTTCAGTAGTCTAAAATGTTCTTCCTTACAGGCAACATGTGCCTCTGTAATAAGGCTTCTCAGAAAAAAGGAAAGAGCATTCTTCGACATGGGCCGAGTGGGGTCCTTTACGGAGCACCAAAGCACATCTTGATTAGCCTTAAGTTGTTCCTTCCTCTTAAGGAAATACTTCATAATTCTCATAGGGCAAAGAGTTCTTTCAGGCTCTTCCCCTACTAGAAAAGATAAACTACGAACTTCAAAGCTCCTGGGCCAAGGGCGTGATGGGTTTTCATTCTTTGCAAGGAAACTTGGAAGAAATGAACACACCATAGAATCTTCCTTAAACCCTACATTGCCCTCAATAGCTTGGAGCTCACTCACTCTCTTAGCTGTAGCTATGGCCAAAAGGAAGATAGCCTTCTTCGTCAGATCCTTGAAAGAGGCTAAGCCAGGAGGTTCGAATCTAGACGATCCAAGGAATTGTAGAACTACGTCTAGATTCCAGTTCGGTACCACATGAGGACGCTTAATGGTTTCAAATGATCTAATAAGATCATGCAGGTCCTTATCATCGGATATATTTAAGCCTCTATGCCGAAATACCGCCGCTAATATACTGCGGTATCCCTTAATAGTTGACACAACAAGATGACATTCTTCTTTGAGGAAAATAAGGAAATCCGCAATTTGGGTCACAGAGATACTGGAAGAGGAAATGTTCTTCCTCTTGCACCAATGTCTGAAGACATCCCACTTTGACTGGTATACACGCAAGGTGGAAGGTCTCCTCGCTCTTGCGATTGCTTTAGCAGCTGTTGCTGAAAAGCCTTTCGCTCTGACCAAACTTTGGACAGTCTGAAGCAGTCAGACTGAGAGCGAGGAGATTTTTGTCGGTACCTGTCGAAGTGGGGTTGTCTGAATAGATCGCTCCTTAGCGGAAGCGATCTTGGAAGGTCCACTAACCATTCCAGTACCTCTGTGAACCATTCTTGGGCCGGCCAAAAGGGAGCGATTAAGGTCATTCTCGTTGAATCGGACTCTACGAACTTCTTGATGGTTAGCCCCCAGGATCTTGAAGGGGGGAAACGCGTAGACGTCGAGTCCGCTCAAGTCTAGAAGAAGAGCATCTATTGCTAATGCCTCTGGATCCGATATCGGAGAGCAGTAGGATCCAGCCTCTTGTTCTTTGACGTGGCAAAGAGGTCTATGTGTGGCCTGCCCCATAACTTCCACAGGCTCTGGCATACATCCAGATGAAGGGTCCACTCTGTGTGAAGGACCTGATCTTTCCTGCTGAGGAGATCTGCTCTTACATTCCTTTCTCCCTGCATGAACCTGGTGAGAAGCTTGATTCCCCTTTCTTCTGCCCACAGAAGAAGGTCTCTTGCTGTCTCGTACAGGGAGAAGGAATGCGTCCCCCCCTGTTTCCTGATATATGCCAGAGCTGTAGTGTTGTCCGTGTTGACCTGCACTACCGATCTTCTGACTTTGGGCTCGAAAGCCTTCAGAGCCAACCACACAGCCATCAACTCCTTTCTGTTGATGTGCCAGGCTACCTGGTCCCCCACCCAGGTACCTGAACACTTCGCTGTTCCCAGGGTTGCCCCCCACCCCGTGTCCGACGCGTCGGAGAACAACACCAGGTTGGGGGTCTGGGATTGAAGAGACAGTCCCTTCGCAAAGAGGTTGGAATCTGTCCACCAACATAGATGTTTCTTGACGTCCTGGGATAATGACAGGGAGAACGTCAAATCCTGAGAACGACGACTCCAATTCCGATGAAGAAAGAATTGGAGCGGTCTCAGGTGCAACCTTCCTAGGGAAACGAATTGCTCCAGCGAGGAGAGCGTCCCCAGCAGACTCATCCACTCCCTCACTGTGCATACTTCTTTCCCTAAGAAGGTTGTTACTCTCTCGAATCCTCGGGCTATCCTTTCCTGAGAGGGAAAAGCCCGAAAACTCAGAGAGTTCATCTGTATCCCGAGATACACACACTCTTGCTCGGGAATTAGTGACGACTTCTTGAAATTGACGAGAAGTCCCAACGCCTTCGTCAATTCTAGAGTTACTTGTAAGTCCTTCAAACAACGATCTTCTGAATTGGCCCTTATTAGCCAATCGTCGAGGTACATGGATATCCTCACCCCTTTCAAATGAAGCCATTGAGCCACATTCCTCAAAATCCCCGTGAACACTTGAGGGGCCGTCGAGAGGCCGAAACACAGAGCCCTGAACTGAAAAATTTTCCCCCCCATCATGAATCTGAGAAAACTTCCTCGAGGAAGGATGGATCGGTACGTGGAAGTAAGCGTCCTGTAAATCCAAGGAAACCATCCAGTCCCCTGGACGAAGTGCTGCCAGCACTGATGAAGGCGTTTCCATCGTGAACTTCTTCTTTTCTACGAAGAAGTTCAGGGCGCTTACGTCCAACACCGGTCTCCATCCCCCTGAGGACTTCGGAACTAGGAAAAGGCGGTTGTAGAAGCCCGATGAACGATGGTCTGTCACTAGTTCGATAGCCCCCTTCTCCAGCATCTGATCTACTGCTAGATGGAGAGCTTGATTCATGATGGGGTCTCTGTACCTGGCCGTCAGTTCCCTTGGGATGGTTGTCAAGGGAGGTCTTTCGACGAAAGGGATGAGGTAACCTCTCCTCAAAATAGAAAGGGTCCAAGGATCCGCCCCTTTTTGGGCCCAGACTTCTGCAAACTCTAAGAGTCTGGCACCCACCGTTGTTTGAAGGACTTGCAAGTTATTTGGGGGCTTTAACAGACTTGGCGAAAGTCTTACCCCTTCTTGAAGGTCTACGACCTCTAAACGTAGAGGTTCTTGAGGAAGATGCCCCTCGAAAGGGTTCTTGAACACTTGACTTTTCCTTCTTAGCCTTGGTAGGGAAGGAAGGGCGAGGTTTTCTTGCTGACTGTGCCAAAAGGTCCTGGGTGGCTTTAGCCGAAAGCGATCTCGAAATGTCCTGCACTAGATGTTTAGGGAACAACTGAGCAGACAGGGGAGCATACAGCAAAGAAGACCTCTGGGCATGAGAGACAGACTTCGTTAAGAAGGAACAATAAACAGACCTCTTCTTCACGATCCCGGGGCCCCATACAGGGAGGCGATTTCACTCGCTCCGTCTCTTACCGACTTGTCCATACAAGACAAAACACACATGAGAAATCTGGCGAAAATGACTCTGGCACTTCAATTTTCTTGGCTAGGACCCCCAACGACCAATCAAGGAAGTTAAATACTTCCAGCACTCTAAACATGGAATTTTTATTCTAAAATTAATATTAATAATACTTACCTGTATAATTTATCTAGCCCTAAATCCCCAAAAACCGCCCCAAAATTTACCACATTGGCAACCCTGTTACCTCCTATTCTGTCCGCCAGTTGGCAACACTGTCGTTGACAGATACGAAAACCTTCCCTCAAATCAGTTGTGATAGGCAGATCGTGGGGTAGGATGGGTGGGACTAGATAAATTATACAGGTAAGTATTATTAATATTAATTTTAGAATAAAAATTCCATATTAATAAACATTACCTTAATATAATTTATCTAGCCCGATTAACCACATTGAAAAGGAGGAGGGAATCTGAATACAATTTCCCCTTCGGACAGAATAGGAGAAAACAAACAAAGATATATCATAGGCAGTCAAAACTCAACCCAAGGTCAAAGATACTAACAACTCAAAGTCTCCTACCATAATGCCACCAACTGCAGTAGCACAGGACAAGGAGTAAGTGCATAGTCAGTCCGTCTGTACTAAAGTCAGGTGACCGACCAGGTGACCAGTCAGACGAATTGCGGACAGCAAGGCTGCACCCTGAAGACTATCAAGCACTATTCTTTCCCTAAAGGATGAGTGTCTGGACTGTCTGGGCGATTCAAAGCTAAGCAAACCTTGGGGGTGTGATCAACGCAACCCGAAGTCGCCAGCAACGAATCGGCTCATGAGCAACTCCTAACTTGAGCTTTCTGGTGCCAAGAGAAAGGAGCGCGGAGCAAAAAGGCGATTCAGTCCCGAAGGACGAATGCCTGACAGTCCAACCTGGTCTCATGTTACACGATCATCGGGGGTGTATCAACGCAACCGACTTCGTCAACAAGAAACTCAGGGCTACTAAATGTCGCCTGATCTCCACGAGTGTCTGACTCTGAGAAGACAGGTGAGACAAAAAGTAGATGGTGAGCGAGTCACCAGATGACAGCAGACGATCCATCGACTAATTCCCTGTCCAGGACAGTGGAAGAAGCAGGAGTCGTCAGGACAAGCGAACCAGTGGCTAGTCCTAGGTCAGCATCGACTCTGGGAGAAGCGTAGTCGCCAGTGCCGACAACCCAGTGGCTGGAACCATTTCACACTGAAAATGGAAGCAGCATGAGTTGCCAAGCAGTCAGTCCTTGTCATCAAAAACACCTAAATACCAAACTGCCTAATTCCCATTATAACTACGTCAAAAACTGCCATGGGTTATAATACAAAAACAAAAAATATATACAACAAAACAAAAATTAATGAATAATATACAGGTAGCAACCAAACGTAAAACAGGAAGACTACCTAATTCTCCTGTCTGACTACCTGTCCTGCCATCACCAACGGGCCCAAAGAACGAAGGTCGCCTAGAACTAGAGAAATATCCCTCAAGTAAAAAGAGGCAAAAACAGAATTAGAACGCCAAGTCGCCGCCTCAAGCACCTTGGCGACTGAGACTTCTTCATAAAAGCTACTGATGTAGCAACTGCTCTAATACTGTGTGCTCTCTGCGTCTGGTCTTCCCCAGCAGCCGAACCACCAGTTTTAACGATCAGATCTCTGAGAAAAAAGGATACACCATTCTTTGAAATAGGTCTCTTGACATTTCGGGTGAAACAAACAGATGACGGGGACGACCCTGAATGTCCTTCGCGGCGTAAATAACATGAGAGCGCCCTAACAGGGCAAAGAACTAATTCCTCATTTAAATTACCAACAAAGTCGACCAGCGACTTCAGTACGAAAGACCTGGGAATGGGATTATCAGACGATTCAGTCTTTGCGACAAATTCAGGAAGGTATGACAAAATCATGTCTTGTCCAGATCTGGCAACCAGAAAAGAGAGTGCTTGCAGTTCACCCACCCTCTTGGCTGTAGCCAGTGAGACAAGGAAGAGTGTCTTAGAAGAGAGGTCCCTAAATTTGCAGAATTCAGAGGCTCAAACGGAGGGAACCTTAAGGCTTGAAGGACTTTGTTAACGTCCCATGTCGGAGGCGAACACTGCGGCCTGGGTCGAGATAGGGAAAAAGATCGAAGTAAATCTCTAATGACATAAGATGAAGAGATCTCAGGAAGCCTTGCCTTAACAAAAACATAGGAAAGCATAGACCTATAACCCTTAATGCACGAAGGTGACAGGGCCCTGTCATGATGTAAATGAACTAAAAACTCCGCTACTTTCGGTAAGGAAGGTCTAGAAATTGAATGTCCTTGAGACTTACACCAACGTCTGTAAACCGACCATTTAGCCTGATAATTTACTCTGGTTGATTGCCGCTGGCAAGAGCCAACTGTAGCGCCACTCTGGAGGAGAACCCTTCGTGCTTGGAGAACCTCCTGACAGTCTCCAGGCATGAAGATGAAGCATATGGAGCCTCTGATGGAACCGATGAAAATGGGGGTTGTTTGAGAAGATCTGGTCTCTCTGGCAGGCGAATGGGGGGTTCCACCAGTGCTTCCAGAAGGTCGGGAAACCACTCCTTCTGTGGCCAGAAGGGGGCGATCAAGGTGAGATCCAGACGCTTGGTTGCCCTCACTTTGTTGAGGACTGACCTCACCAGAGAGAACGGAGGAAAAGCATAGGCTTGAAGTCCCTCCCAGTCCTGCAAAAGAGAGTCTGTCCCGGCACTCTGAGGAGTCTGGTAAGGGGCGAAGAATATCTGGCACGAAAATTCAGTGGGGGTGGCAAAACAGATCGACTGTGACAGGCCATTTCTTCCTGAGGCTGTCGAAGACTTCCTGGCAAAGTGTCCACTCCGACCCTTGAACTTCGTTCGGTCTCGACAAGGCGTCTGCTAAGACGTTGTGATGGCCCAGGATAAACTGAGGGACCAACGTAATCCCCCTGTCTTCTGCCCAACACAGGATTGAGTGAGAAGATCCGACTGTGTGCCGCCTTGGTTTCTCAAGTACGAGACTGCTGTGGTGTTGTCGACAAAGATCGCGACAACCGACTCCAACAGTTGTTCCTGAAATGAAAGAAGGCCTAGGTACACTGCCCTCAGTTCCCTCCAATTTATTGACATGCTCCTCTCCTCCTCTAACCAAAGGCCCGAAGCGGCTTCGGAGCCCAGGTGTGCGCCCCAACCTTGATCCGAGGCGTCTGACCAAAACATTAGGTCCGGAGGAACCGAAAGAAGAGATATCCCTGACTTGAGGCCGGTTGAACTTGCTCCCCAACCAACGGAGATCCTTCCGACATTGTGGAGAAGAGGCGACTATCGTGTCCTCAGACACGAAATCCCATGACTGGCGAAGTGTCGACTGAAGGGACCTCATTCTGAGACGACTCCGGGAACCAGTTGGATGAGGGATGACAAATGGCCCAGGAGAGACCTCCAAAGAGAAACTGGCTGCGTTACGGAGGACAAAAATTCTTCGATCAGACTCAGAAGCTTGTCTATCCGTTTCTGAGCGGGAGAAGCCCTCAAAATCTGGGAATTCAAAACAATCCCCAGATAAGTCATGATCTGGCAAGGGATTAGATTGGACTTGTCGAAGTTGACACGAATGCCTAACTCGACACAAAGAGACAGAACTATCTCCCTCGACCGGAGACATTTCTCTAGAGATTCGGCCTGGACTAGCCAATCGTCCAGATACCGAAGCATCCTTACATTTAACTGATGCAGAATAGCTGAAACAGGAGCCATCACCCGAGAAAAGACCTGTGGAGCAGTGGTGAGGCCGAAACAAAGGGTCTTGAACTGGAACACTCCCGAGTCCGTGAAAAACCGAAGGTAAGGTCTGCTTCTTGGATGGATGGGGATTTGCAGATAAGCATCCTGCAGATCGATGGAAATCATCCAGTCCCCCCTCCTGACGGATGAAAGAACAGTCTGGACCGTCTCCATCCTGAACTTGGACTTTAGAATGAACTTGTTCAAAACCGAAAGATCTATGACGGGGCGCCAGGCACCCGAGGCCTTTAGAACTACAAACATCCGAGAGTAAAACCCGGGAGAAGGAGGAGCTCGCTCTATGGCATCCTTCTCCAAGAGGGCCGAAAGCTCCTTCTCCAAGGCTTGACCCCTGATTGAGTGAGGGGAATACTGTTGAACTCGAGAGGACGATTGGAAAGTGGAGGTCTGGAAACAAAAGGGATCTCGTAACCTTCCTTCAGGACCTCCACCACCCAAGCATCCACCGCTCTCCCCTGCCAAGCTGACCCAATGGCGGGAGAAACAAGCTCCTACCTGCGGTCTCCAGGCGAGGTGATGACTCCTACTTCCGAAAATTCTTACGCAGAGACAAGGAAGAAGAAGAAGAAGAAGAAGAAGGTCCTCCTGGAGGTTGAGCTCTTTCTATGCCCTTGGAGCCACGCCAAGAACCTCTCCCGCGTTTCAAAGGGTGAGCACCAGAGGATGAAGAAGAGGCACCAGCAACCTGAGATGTACTCTGGAAAAAAGAGCCAGAAGGAGGTTGTTGGGCTGGAGCAGAAGGTACAGATCTGGTCCTAAACTTACGCTTACTCCTTGAAGGAACGGGAGGAAGACCAGAGGAAAAAGCTCTTGATAAGGCCCAGTGAGCTTGGGAAGAGGCATCACCTTGATGTTCCTTCAAAACCTCAGAAAGCACAGAAATATCGAAAAGGAAATCGCCAAAAGGAGAAGAGGACAACAGACGGGTTCTCTGAATCTCCGATACAGAGGAGGGTAACTGCGACAAATACAGGTTACGCCTTAGAGAAACAAGAAAGGCCTGCATTGAAGCAGCAAGCTCGTTCTGATGTACAGAAGCGATTGAAATGGATGAGCAGAATTTCTCAAAAAGAGGAGCATCAGGAGGAACAAACCCGGAGTCCTTGATATACATTAAAAGCCCTCCGAGGACCCACATATTGAAGGATTGAGCTTCTTGTAAGGAGCTCATAACAGCCTCCATAGCTATAAAATCTTCAATTGAGACAGAGACCGAAGCCTTAGAAGGCAAGGGTTGACTTGAAAGTCGGACAAAATCAGGATTTGGCTTGGGGGGTCGAGAGAATGAAGAATCATCCGCCACCTGGTAAAACTCCTCTCCGGTGTCGTAGAAGAGAAGAGAGCTTCCTCTTCCCTTCCCCGATCACCTTCGAAAGTTTAGCGGCAACGTCCGTCCTCACTCTCGCGAACCTCTGGGCAAAGGGAAAACGTAAAAATTCCCGTGACCGGGAAGGACCGTCAAGAAAAATCCCTTCTGTAATACAACGAGGCGGAGGCTGCTTCTGCTAGGCCTCGCCTGAGGAAGAAAACTCAAAATTAAATCAAAAAGTTTCTTGAATTCTACATCATGACATCCATTCGAGGAAACATCAATATCACACGAATCCGCGTCATCATCATCATCATCGTCAGATCCTAACTTTGAAACTTCCTCTGAAGTAAAATCCTGACGACTAGCTATCTTAGGTCTGACACTAATATCCCTCCCCCCTTCTCCTAAATAAGCGCCCTTTGGCACTGTTACGGGACTAACAGGGGACACGTTGGGTAAAGATTCGTTAGGCACCTGCCCGGACCGGATCCCCCCTAGGCCTTCGCCACGACGGGGTTCACAAGCCGGGGTATCTGTCGCACCGTTACCCATGGTGCTGTCGAACGGTACCTGACGAGGAGCTGAAAATGAATCTAAAAGTGTGTTAGACATTCTAGTAAAGGCTTCTTGAAAATTCTCTGACAGATTGTTAAACTTAGACAGAAATATCTCTATCTAGACTAAGCTGTAATTTCTTAAAATTCTGTTTCCAGGTAGTTTCCATTGCCAAAATCTTCGAATCTACATCAGAACTAACTTCACTAATTACCGGTTGTACAGGGGGCAAAGCATCAATTAATTCGGAATCGGAGTCGTACGATACCGAAACCGAAGAGCCAGAATCATGAGCGCCAAGTCAAAGAATTCGTTAGATACAGTTTTAGCAATCGATTTCTTTTTCTCCTTAACCGATCTTTTACGCTGCAAGATTGTTTGGCGTTTCATATAAGCAGTCATATCCTCGTCAGACCAGGCTTACATACGTCACAACGAGAAGTCATGTCACAAACCTGTCCACGACAAGAACTACAAATGTCATGGGGTTCATACTCCCTGCTACTCATCCTTGTCCCACAAACCGGGTAGTTCCTGATGTTGCTGGCAGAAGGAAGATCGTAATTTCTTGGTAATCCATTGTAGAATTGGACAGGTCAGTAGTTCCGGGTCGCGCAAAAGTTCGTAATTTAAGATAAGAACCACAACAGAAATCAAAGTTAATTCACTATTTCGTGATGTAATGCGTGAGTGGTAATTCATATAAAGTTTCATTTAACAAATAATGAAAGGCTTTTAAAGGCACAAAAAATGTTTAAGGAAATTTATAAAGAGCGGCCGTGATGTAAACAACACGGGCGCTCGTTAACAACTGATTTGAGGGAAGGTTTTCGTATCTGTCAACGACAGTGTTGCCAACTGGCGGACAGAATAGGAGGTAACAGGGTTGCCAATGTGGTAAATTTTGGTGCGGTTTTTGGGGATTTAGGGCTAGATAAATTATATTAAGGTAATGTTTATTAATATGCCTTTTAGCATGTGATCCAGTTAATTCATTGCCCAAGTCGTCTTAGCAGAGTTAAGGGCAGCTCTCCTTGTCGAATCTACCAGCGCCGAAAAATCCGAATCAGCCGAAGACGGTAGACCCAATCCTAAGGACTCTCCTGTTTCGTACCAGAAACCAGCGCGTCCTGATAACTTCGAAGGAGGAAAAGCGAACATCGTTTTCCCCGCTTCTTCTTTGGAAGCCATCCAGGAACCAAAACTCCTCAGTGCCTTCTTCATTGAAAGAGTTGGCTTCATCCTCACACAAGAAGAACTCTTCGCTGTCTTCGCCGTTGAAAAAAGTGAGTGAGGAGAAGGAGGAGCCGTAGGAGTAAGGGAATCCCCAAAAACTTGCAAAAGTAGCTCTGTAAGCTTCTTGTTAGAAGACACAGCAGCAGAAGTGTTCGGTTCCTCATCCGAACCTTCTAGGACGTCTTGTCGAGGCGAGCGCGTAAGATCCTTAGGTGACGAAGGGATCCTAGTAGGAGTTGAGCGAGAGGTTGGAGAACGCCCTCTCTTAGAAGAGTTCACATCCACTGGAGAACGATGAGAAGATCTGGGTTGTCTACAATGAGACTCCCTCTTCGAGGTAGACGGAACCTCAGCAGAAGGAGAGGTAGGGCTCCTACTCCGAGAATCCTTGGAAACATCCACAGGGTGCTTACGAGGAGGCGAGCGCCTGCTAGACTCTTTGCGTCTATCCTGAGGCGAGCGGCTGCCAGGAGAAGAGCGCCTATCGGGAGCCGAGCGCTTGAACGGCTCTCCATACCTGTCCAGTTGAGTACTATCAACGGAAGTTCGACTGGCAGGCGAAATGCGCCTACTAGGAGAAGGCTGCTTGCGAGACTCTTGACGTCTAACAAGAGGGTAACATTCAGGAGAAGGGCACTTCAAAGCTAACGAGCGCCTACCTGGCGAAGGGCGCTTCCGAGATTCCTGGTGCCTACCAAGAGACGAACGGTCAGGAGTAGTGCGCCTAGAAGCGGGAGAGCGCCTACACGGAGAAGGGCGCTTGAAAGACTCTTGTTGTCTGCCCCGAGGAGAATAATCAGGAGTATGACGCCTTAAAAGAGACGAGCGCCTACTAGGAGATCGATGTGCAGTAGGCTCTTGGCGCCTACCTTGCGGGGAGCGGCTAACAGCAGGCCGTCTATCATGCACACGACTCCTACCAGACTCTTGACACCTGTAAGGAGAGAAGTCACGATCCGACACTCGAGGAGAGCGACATCTGGAAGAAGAACGCCTACTTGTATAAGGGCGCCTTCTAGGATCTTGAGGCTGCTGAGGAGAAGTCCCACGCGAGGGAGTTGAAGAAATAGCGTGATGAGCAGGTGCAGTGCGCTTACCGGAAGCGGGAATCCAATCTGGAGAAAAAACTTCTTTCTCCATAGAGCGTCCTACCGATGTTTGGCGCCTTGAAGTCGAAAGAGAGCCAGGAGAGCGAGGGCGCTCACGTGAGCCCCTACCTTCATACGAAACCTCCCCATATGAAGGAGAACGCCTAAAAAGAGGAGAACGATCCTCTGAAGAGCGGCGCCTAGATCTCTTGATCGGAAGAGAAACGTCCTTCTTCCTACGTGATCTAACTGCTAGAGAATCTGCTAGCGCCGTGATCTGAGCTTGAAGTCCCGCGAGTACTCTCGTAGGAGAATCTTGTTGTTCTTCCTCGGACGCAGGCGCAGAGCGAGGAGCGCGAGAAGAAGAACGATCACAGGATTTCTTGGGTTTCTTCGCCTCCACCGACGATTCTTCCGGGAAAACCTCCGGACTAGAAGCCAAAGGACTGCAGGGAGCCTTCCAAGCCCTCTTCAACGGGCGCGACGCATCCGGGGAGTTCCAACCTCTCTTCGGAGAGGGAGAAGACGAAGAGGAGAAGCAATGGCGTAGGAGCTCCTTCTTGTAGCGATCTGAGGCAGCCTGGGAGCGCACTCTATCACGTTCCAACTTCCTAACATAAGAAGAGAGAGCCTTATATTCTTCTTCATTCAATCCCTTACATTCACTACAAGGGTTAGCAAAAGAACATTCATTCCCCCTCTGCATTTCATTGCAAACCGTGTGAGGGTCTACCGAAGCTTTCGGCAACCTCACCTTACATCCTTCATTCACGCAAACCCTAAACAAAACCGAAGTTTTAACTACTGAATCTAGATCAGACATCGTTAAAGAAAATCCAAATCAAAATCAAACCAGTCCACAATCAGCATATGCCAAGCCAAACAAAGCGAATACGTCACCAAAAGAAGTCCAAATTAACTCCAGGCAAGCGAGAATCGAAAAACTATCGAGAGGAACCGACAACAGTTGTTATCGTTCCCGCGACAGAGAAAAATCTGACAAGCAAACGGGAGTGGTTCGTGCATCCGCCACCCAGCGGCGGGTAAGGTAGACCACCTGACCTACCTGTCGCGTGTGCCGCGAGATTTGAAATTCTGTCGGGAACGTCGGAGACTATAGCTAAGTATATATCTGCCAGGGAAGTTCATGTACAAAACCCAAAAGAATTCTTTGTGCATGTTAATAGCAGGAAACCAATAAAAAATAGCATAGGTTCCCTAAGGGACATTAGAGGTAAACTGGTGAACTCAGACTTGGAAAAAGCAGAGTTATTGAATAAGTTTTTTACACAACTGAAAACACTGCCTCAATACCAGAACCTGCTATTAAATATGAAGGGGCAGATCCACTGGACAAAATAATATTTACAAAAGAGGACATTAAAAACAAAATAGACAAACTCAACAAGTTCAAATCTCCTGGCCCGGATGGGATTCATCCAAGAGAAATTAAAGAGCTAAAAGTGGAGATAGTTCCTCACCTATATTAACTCTTACACTAAAAGTGCTGAACAAAGAAAGGCACCAAAAGGATGGAAACTAGGAAATGTGCCCCCAAGTTTATAAAAATGGACCAAGAAAAGAGCCAGGAAATTATAGATCAATCTGCCTAATGTCGGTCGTTTGCAAGATTTTTGAGTCCATAATTGCAGATAAAATTGTGGATCACATAGATAGAAACAACTTATTGTTAAACAGTCAACACAGATCCCGCCTATCAAACCTAATGAAGTTTTTTCATAACATGCTAGGTATCTGCAACAGTAGTAGAGCAATAGATATACTCTATTCTGATTTCCAAAAGGCCTTTGATAAAGTCCCACACAAGAAACTGATGACAAAAGTTAAAGCTTTAGGAATTGTAGGAGAAACAGCAGACTGGGTCAAAGACTGGCTAACTTATAGGAAACAGAGTCGTAATAAATACGTAGTGAAGAATTAGAATGGGCAGATGTAATGAGCAGAATTCCCCATGGTTCTGTCCTTCGCCCTCTCTTGTTTTTTATTTACATTAATGACATTGATGTAGGCTTAACAGGCAGGATACCCAAATTTGCAGGTGACACCAAACTAGTTGTAGATGTAGATCTAATGAAGATAGGAGAGTGGTAAAAAAAAAAGGGGGGCAAATGCCTTTTAACGTAGATAAGTGTCAAGTGTTACAAATAGGAACAAACAACCACCATGCCAGCTACATGCTGCTTGGGAATGACATAATTAGTGTAGAACAAGAGGAGGACCTTGGGGTCGTTATTACCAAGGACTTGAAATCCACAAAACAGTGCATAAAAGCTGAAAAGAAGGCACAGAAACTAGTGGGATACATAAAGAGGCAGTTCAAATACAGAAACAAGGAAACTGTGCTGCAGCTCTACACACTAATAGTTAGACCCCATCTTGAATATGCATTACAGTTTTGGTCACCAACACTAGAAAAGACATAAATAGATTAGAAGAAGTACAAGCAAGAGCCACAAAGATAATTCCATCTATCAGGCAAATATGTTACCGAAGACGACTAGAGAGCGCAAACATGTATGAAAGTTAATTCCATCTATCAGGCAAATAAGGATACTGAGGTTAATATAGGTGATATTGGCAGTGATATTGGTAATACTAGTGGTAATATTGGCGGCAATAATAATGTTGATACGACTGGTGGTATGATTGATAACGGTGATATTGATAACATTGGTGATACTGATAGTAACATTGGGGTTATGGTTGATGGTATGGGGGATACTTATATAAATATGGGTGATATTCATGTGGATGTGGTATTGGAGTGAATACCATGAGGATGTGGTATATGGAGTGAATAACCAGTCACAAGAGGGTGCTGTGCATGATGGTTGTGTATTAAAAGGGGTTTTATTAGAGGATGTTTTTTTTAAATCTAGGCATAATGACTATGATGAAAGTCAGGTTGAGGGAAGTGAAATTTCCAAAAAAAAGTGTGTATAATTGAGGGTAGCAAAATATTAAAAGGTGTTATTAGTACAGTGTCAGTAAGCAGGAATTGTTGAATGTAATGATAAAGTTAACAGAAGAATACTCATGTGGTAGACCTCCAGGATTGGAGTAGGGATAGTGGTTCAGTGGCTATTGTAGAGGGGAAAACGGAGTTTTCAAAGGCAGAAATGCAAGTAAGGAGGAAAATCTTTAGGGATCATTTAGCTAATGCAGATTACAAGGAGCATAAAGAAGCTTTAACTGAAGTTTTGGCTGAATTTAGGGGTATTGTGGCTTTAAAAAGGGATAAGTTAGGGCTGACTAAGGTGCTAGAATATAAGGTAAATCTGGAAGAGGAGACCAAACCCATTTTTATTCCCGCATACCACATACTACCTTAAAAAACCAGGGAACTGATAGAGAAACTCTGTACAACTTTCCCTTGTTGGCAGTGCCTAAGATGGACAGATCAGTCTGAGTATGTGTAGATTTTTGGAAATTGAATGAGAAAACAATTCCTGACTTATCCGGTCGCCTGCATACCAGACCTTTTTATGGAAATTGGGGGACATACTATACACTTTTCAATAGACCTTATGAAGGGATTTTTGCAGGTTCCTCTTAGTGAAGATAGTCAGGAAGTTACCACATTCTCATTGCCCAAGGGGCATTTTGAGTTTACACGGATGCCTTTTGGTTTATCAGGAAACTTTATGACTTTTACAAAATTGGTGAACACAGGTTTGCATGGGCTATTAGACAAGAATGTCTTTATGTACATGGATGATATATTGATTGCAACAGATTTGATTGAGCATCACATAGTGCTTAAGGAAGTCCTGAGGGGACTAAGGTTAGAATATTTGAAAATTAAGTTAGCCAAGTGTGACTTCTTGAAGAAGCAGACTGCATATTTAAGTCATGTGATATCTAAAGAGGAAGTCAAAGCAATTGCAGATTTTCCTGTCCCTAAGATGAAAAAGTAAGTCCGTTCCTTCTTGGGAAAGGTAGGGTTCTTCAGACAGTTTGTGAAGTTTTTCTATTTTGGCAGCTCCTCTCACAGATTTGTTGCGGGAGGATATTCAATTTTCTTGGGGGGAGCCACAACAGGTAACTTTTCAGAAAAGTTAAAGATGCATTAATGAATCCCCCAGTTCTGAAATTTCCAGATTTCAGCGAATCTTTCACACTAGTGACTGAGGCCAGTCAGGAGGTTATAGGTGCTTGCCTTATGCAGAAATTTGAAGGGAAATTCCATCCAATAGGTTATTATAGCAGGAAATTTAAGACAAAAAGTAGCAATAAATGATTAATGGCTACCGTAGATAAGGAAGCCTATGCTGTGGTATCAAGCTTGGTTCATTCAAATGTTGTTACTGTGGAATAAAATAGAAGTCTTTACAGACCACAAGCAGTTATTAGATCTTTTTAATAAGCCAGATCTGTTTCCTAAAAGAGCTAGATGGTCCCTAACAATTAGAGATTTTGATGCAAAGCTCAAATACATACAGGGCAGACATAATGTGGTAGCAGATGCTCTTAGTAGAAGTTTTTATGAGATGGAAGGATTTAAAGTTGGGGTGGCTACTGGTGATTCTATACAGTGGGATATATATGTCTCATAGGGCAAAGGCAAGACGAGGATGAAATTTTGGCAGAGGAGAAGGCATTCCTTAGAGGTGAATTAGTCAGGAATGGTTATAAGTTGCCTTTTTCAGGTTTAGAATTAGAGGGTAATCTGTTGGTTAGGAAAATTAACTATAAATTAAGGACGAGTGAAAGTATATGACACAGATTGTTATTCAAAAAGTTCTAATTCCAGTGGCCTTAGATATAGTATGTTGCAAGTTTGGTAGTCCACATTTGGGGGTGGAAAAGACGTATAATGAGACGCGCAATACATATACTACTGGGAAGATTATTGGCCGAATGTGGAAAATTTTGAGAAAAAGTGTATCATGTGCACCACTTGCAAACCTGCAAGGGTAACTTCTTGCAAATCTGGGTCATATCTGATACCAAGTAGACCCTTTCAGAGGGTGCGCATGGATATTTTGGGGAATTTATGTGAATCAGGGTATGGCTCCAGGTACTTATTGGTGGTAATAGTTGAACTGATGAGGATAGTGGAAATTTTCCCGCTAAAGCATAAAACAGCAGAAGTGGCTTGATAATGGTATGGAATTTGTAAACAGGGCTTTAAGAGTGTCTGGCAGAAGTTATGATGGGGATACAGACAGTAACAATCCTTCCATAAAGACCGAAAGCTAATAGGTTATGTGGACGAGCAAGCAGAAAGGGGCTCAAGGCTCTCCGGAAAACTACTGGCAGCAATGATAGGAACTGGGATGGATATATAGATACAGTTAGGCATAAAGTGATGGGATCACAAGCCAAAACCATAAAAACTCTCCAAAACCACACTTGTACTTACCACAACACTTGACACACTGTCCGCTGGATACGGCCGTCGTAACACAACACACAAACAAACCAACAAGGACTACAACCATACAACAATTCAACAACAAACCCAACAAAAGACCACTGCACAAAAAAATTACTAGCAACGTAAAAAACAATAACATGAAAAGCCAACAAAACCACATACAACACCAACGAACCACAACAACTCACCAACTCACAACTCTAACATCTCATCTACAACACAACAGAATTTACAAGCTTAACAACCCTCCAACACACAAACACAACAACTTCAGCAACACAGGCACAAAAACTCTAAACATACAATATCAACAATAATTCATACAACTATTCAAAAACACACAATAAACTGACCATCAATGCCTTCAATACTGACTCCACTGACTACCTTTACTGACTGACTGACTGCCCAGAACTCGGATTACAAAACTGACTCTCTGACTGACACAGCAACCACACCAGCAGACAACCCAGAACTCACCAAGCAATTCAATCAATCAATCGTTAACCATCCATCCACCAATCTTCTGCTCTTTTTTCGGAAAACCAAAAACACAAACATATACTACACAATCTTAACAGCGATACCAACCACGAAACTTACTCTCTCACACAACCGTTGAAGACGTTGTCAAATGGAACAATCAGATCGTTCCTCCATAATAACATTAATACTATGGTCAGTGTTTCTATTGAAATGTCTCCTTTTGAAGCATTACAGTAATTAGTGAATCTTGCTCTATCATAAAATTCACGATTTCATTAATATTCCGATTTATGACAGAGTTTAGAGGATACTTATGTAAAAATACATCAGTATTTTGTAGAACGGTGTAACCACTATCACATTGTGTAAAAATAGTATGTACGAACGAGACTGTAGGTTTGGTGACGTCATGGTGGTCATACATATTTTTTTTTCGTGAATGAATATACATTTACGATCAAAAATAGTTACTGTACTGCTTACAGTACCATACTGTAATACAAAATAAAGTAATCAGTGCATACTGTAAACTTGTAAAGTGTATTTTTGTCTTTTGAAAAATGCATTCCCCAAGGAATTATTCATTTGAAGAGGCTTTTTATTATGAAGATACGCCAATAATATATAAGGTGTGCGTTTTATTATGAATATATGACAGTAATATATAAGGTAAAATGGTTTTATTACGTTTACGCTTTGTCGTTGATCACAAACAACAAATATGATAATCTATGACAATTATCATTTGTATGACTGCAGTGTTCAGAGAAGTTGATTAAGTTATACTAAAACAATAATGAAGTTCGAATTGAAAATTAATGTTTTCCTAAATCTTATTACTACAGTAATTACACTACTACTAGTAACATTTCTAAAAGGTTAAGAATGACAAAGGTCGCTGTGAAGTGTAACTCAATGTTTACATTTCTACTGGCCACTCAACTACAAGTTGATGTCAATGATGTGGAATTATTCCATGAATGGGCTATATATTACGAAGATATGCCAATAATATATAAGGTGAGACCGGTTTTATTACCTTTAATGTCAGTTAATATCATAATGTGAATCTGTTCATGCATTTCCTGGTTATCAGAACCGGACAAGGCTTAGCCTACCACGGACAAGCCTGGATGCCGCGGTTCATACCAGCGATATAGACTGAGAAGTGGTCCAAGGAAAAACCCGTGATTAACTGAATCCTTGATTGCTGATCCGCAACTAAGCGAGGCCCCACTGTACTATGGTATGATGATTGAAATACAAGACAAACAGATCTTATCGAATTCGGTTGTACTTTAAAAAAAAAAAAAAAAAAAAAAAAAAAATTGTTTCATGTTTATGCAACAAGTATAACGATAAAACCATACTTTCATCATTCTCTTTTGCTGTTTTTGAACTTATGTAACTAGAAGATGAGATAAAGTTAGGCTATTGTGATTTGGTCTCTCATAACATCGGATTATCGTAAGACGAATTATCGTAACTTGAACACTACAGCTAACTGTACACTGTATAACACCTTATTAGATCTTTACATACTCTAGACACCCAAAGGATTAAAGCTAGGCTTCTTTCACTTTACAGTATTTATAATACTATAATGTACTGTACAGTACTACTGTATAGTAGTAAATTCTATAGTACTATACTGCATAAATATAATTTTACTTATTACGCCATCGCGGGATTAAGGCGCTGTTTGACTGGTCTAGAATTTTAAAAGGAGGTGTGCGGCGGCTGTAGACTTGAAAATCACTTAGCGTCGGTGGCCAGGAACGTAACCCCTGCCGCTAACCGAGGGCTGCCTGTACACTGTTATTACATGCATTTCTTTAGTAAGTTATCTAAAAAATTAAAGAACAGAATTTTCCCAATCTTTTGCCTAAGTTGTAAAGTGAGGGGGGAGGTTGGGCAGCCTGTCAGAAATGTTATATTACTTGAAAGTGACCAGGTCCAAATTGTTGGTGGTCAAATATATGAAGTTGCCAATTCAATTCTCTCTCTCTCTCTCTCTCTCTCTCTCTCTCTCTCTCTCTCTCTCTCTCTCTCTCTCTCTCACACTGTATTATTGGCTGTACATGTATATTTCTAATGGTAAAATGTTTAAGAAGACTTTGAAATGATATCAATAATATATTTCATAGATTAATACAGTAATAGAATAACAATTTAAGGTATATTTGATGTAGGATGATACCTTAAGTATACTTTGGTTATTTGAACTTTCAATATAGGCAGTTATAAGGATTTTTAGAGGGGGGGGTCTAAGTATTCTCGGATTCTAGCTATTTGTGGGGGCTCTGGTACGCATCCCCAGTGAATACAGGGGGCTCACTGTATACATTGATGACCGGGAAAGGTAATGGTGTCTTGGTCTGTTTCTGGACGTATGTAAACAATATAATGGTGCATATGCACATAGCCACTTCTTGTGAAATTTTTATGTAGAAAAACTGGGTTCAACATTCACTGCGGATAAGAGAAAGTGTCCCCTTACCCTGAGTCCATTTACTATATTCCATCATGTGTTAAAATGTTTATCATTACAACACAATACCCAGCCACAAAACCAGCTAAAAGAGAATTCTGGTCATCATGGAGCTCTGGTTAGACCATGAAAAGGATAACTCGTTGAGGACGAGACAGCAACTACACCATAAAAAAAATTGCAAATGAGTGAAATTTCCCCCACAGAAGAGTGAATGATGTGTTCCACAAAAATACCCAACAAAAAGAAACACGGAAATGTGAAAAGCATAAAAAGGGGGGGGGGGGCAATGTTCATCATAAAGACTATCAGAATAAGATAAGGTTTATATAACATAAAATGGCTTTCATCTGCATAAAAATGTATAAATTAAGAATAAGAAAGCCCCAGCAATACCTACCTGAACTGACAAAAGGTTACGGCCCATTCGAGTGTTCTCATATGGATAAACAGTGTGCCCATCATAATACACGGTTGTTCTCCGTAACAATGTTGCAGTGAAGTACTCTTCATTGTTCCCAACTATGAAATGAAATTGTGGAAGACGTTCCTCTAAGTATGAGTAAGTAGCAGGAATCAACTCTTGCAAAAACACTATGTCAGCTTTTTCCCTGTATGTAGTAGATTACATAAAACAAAACTTGAAGTTTACAATTTCTCTTACATAATTAGAGATGACTGATGATATTGCAGTCCTCTAAACACTATAAATTCAGGCAGAAAAAAGTACAGATATCATTTATGCTCTTAACAACTATGATTTCTGCAAAAATACACAAAGCACAAAAAGGGTGGCCAAAGTCATTTGACCCTACACTCATATAGTATAGAGAAAATCGCAGAAAAAGAATAACAATCAACAGTATACGGTACTTACATTTCAAGTATCTTTGCAACAGCTTTTGTCCTTTTTTTAAGGTTCTTTTCATCAAGCCCATCTAAATTCCAGCTTATAAGGCGAAAAGTTTTGGGTGGCTCTGTAGTAATGCTTCCCTGAGGTCCACCTGATGAATGTGAGCTACTGGAAAGAGTCATCCAATATTATCAACAATATCTTAATTAGATGAAAACCAAACAAGTTTTTCTTCACACATATGACCTATTCAGACCAACAGAACTCAAAGTAATATGTAAATGCTTGAAAACCCTCAATTCTTGTGAGAAGTGCTAAAAACACAGTGAAAGAATTGTTCTACCGAGTTTGACTACTCACAGTGTGAGTGAAATTTGGTTGCCTCAGCTGGATCAACAAAGACCTGTACTAGTTGCAATGGTAACACGATGTGCCTTTAGAAGGAACCAATTCTTTCAGTGGCATTAAATTGTGACATGAAAGGAGTGGGGCCACTGTGGCTTCTGTGGGGACAGATTTAAAATTCTCTTTTGCCCACCTTTGGATAAATATGCTTCAGAATGTAGTGGAGCTAGAGGCAGCTGCCATGAAAGGTAACCATTATTTCCCTTCAGCTAAAGCATTGTAGTCAGATACATATCCTTATGCCCAGGTGCAAATGATACGGATAAAAATTGCAACACTTGGCAATCCTCTACTCCATACTGTGATTAATAATGATGTTCATACTTTCTATTGCTATTTCAGCACACTAATCTAGTGGAGAATATGAGAGCTTACATTTGGATGAGGAGGGAGCAGTCCTCTAATTTTTGCAGGAAAGTACAGGAATACTTGTCCTGCCAGAGGCACATAGATCATGCACTGGTGACAGAGAGCCCCACTCTTCCCCTTGGAATGGGAGAGGGCACACATCAAGTCTGCCAAGACTTCTTGTGCAAGGCCTTAGACCTCCATCCTTCTTCTCCCTTCTATATGCAGGAAGAGTGTCCAAGGGTAAAGAGGACGGCAAAGATGAGGATGAACGCAGAGAGCACTTCTCCCTCTATCTCTCCAAAATCTTTCTAGTCTTCAACACCAAAGGGATGGTTGAGGTAACTTGAGGATCACATACTGGAGGGGCTATCACTAGAGGAGGCTCCCCTTCCTATGCAGTAGCCAAGGAAGCTGAAGCAGCTGCAGACACATGAGGAGGGAATGCCAGACTCAGCTCTTCTTCTCTGCCAAGTTGTCTGGGAATACTACGAAAGACAGGCAAAGACCTAGAATGTTGAAAGAAGGCCAAATTTCCTGCAGGTGCTCTAGAGATGATGACCTCTTGGTGTCTTTAAAGATAAAGGCAGATGAGTTCAAGAGACAAACAACTGCTGATGGTACACCAACAACAGCTACCTTGTCCTCTGAAGACAGGGATTGGCCAGACTTCAGCACAGCTTGAGTACTACCTCCCTGAGGTGAGGTATTACTACCAGCAGACAGAAGAATCATATGAAAGAAAAAGAAAGGAAGGAATCAGAAGGGTTCTGGGGTATCATCAGAGGTATACTCCCTCCTGAAGAAGCTGGATAATGCTTATCATCCTTCTTACTCCTCTTACCAAGTTTCTCCAATTGCAGAGAATTTCAGCCAGCAATACATGCCTTCCAAAAATTATAAAAGTAACACTATATACGATGACCTACTATTACATAGGATGCAAAGTGACCTAAAGTATGCCCACAGCAAAGAGCAAGGCACAAGAAATTATCCATAAGAGAGTGAGCCTAACGCTTACTGTTCTTGGTGGCCAGGAAAAAGTAAATGGTGATGAAAGGCAAGTGAGGGGTCTTCCCTAAGTCACCCCCATAACCATCAGTTAATACCTTTGTTACCAAGTTCAACAACTGCTCCAGCTTGTGCTGAGGAAATACTCCTACATAAAAGGCAATTGTTTGCTTTTCTGTAGGAGCAACTAAGCTATAAAATGGCCTTAATATGTTTCTGCCACTCATTTCCCCACTGGTTAAACGATAACTTAAATATAGTATAGTAGTATACAATTGCAAACTTAAAAAGTAATCTGTATTTTTCCTCGGAAACAAACCTCGACTTTCATACATGGAGTTTCTCATGCAAGGGGTATTTTGGCTGGCACTGACTAACAATTAAAACAAAATCCTATCAGGTAGGTCTATGGGCCAACACAACCTGAGGTGAGTAAAATCCCCTATGAAAGAGTAGACTCTTATCCTAAGAAAAATACAAATTACTATAAAAAATTTTATTTATTCTGATAGAATATTAGCCTAAGCTTTTATAAATGGAGACTGAGTCTTGGGAAGGGGGGCAATCAATCCCAGCTATCCCCTGGTGGGCGTGCCCCATGTAGTCTGGTTGCCCTGCACATAACTCTCCATTCTCAGGTAAGTACTATCACAGGCCTAATCTATGAACTGAAATGATGGGACCTATGTACTGTACTCACCCCTACTCTAGGTACTTTGTCTGGTATCCCTGTAGCCCTCTCAGGTGGAGCTCTTTTCTCTGTAAGAGCTGGACACCCTTACTTCACCTGTACAGGGCCTAGGGTGAGGGTATCCAAGGACTTGTACCAAATCCCTCAGGTAGAAGAATGCAAACGTGGATTGCTGCTTTCATATGCCCATTCAGGACCTGTAGGAATGGCTGATTCTCCTTGTCGGCAATAAAGGATTCTATCCCCTGATGTTGTGGGTCTTCACCTTCCCAGGGACCTCTCCCCACCTGCCATGGAGTAGTAACCCCTCGTTGCAATCTCCCTAGCCAGGAGATGGTGCTCTTTGAAATTTCATTCCTTGTCTTGCCTAACTGATTAAGTCTTTTACATGCTGTCCTGAGGGTGATTATTCTTTTCAGATATTGTCTAAGGGCTCTGACCAGGTACATCTTTTCCCTACTTCCCTTGACAAAGAACTGTTCAAACCTCAGGTCTGGGACCAAGGGATTCTGAGTCTTAGCCATGAGGTCTGGGATGAATTCCAAGGCCAGGAAGGACCAGCCCTCCAGGTGGGAAACAGTTTAAGAAAGACTGTGTAACAACCCTCCACCTCTCTTGGCTGAACTGAGAGCCAGAAGGAACACTCTCTTCATAGTCAGGTCCCTATAAGATACCATCCGAGGGGGCTCACAGGGCGAGCCATATAAGCTAGCAAAGACCTTTGTTACATCCCTATATAAATGCTCCATGGTAACTGATATATACAAAATTATTATGGAAATGGAATCAAAATCAAAATACACGATAAAAAATAAAAAGCTCCATTAAATTTAACAGGAAGTAAAACTCCTGAAGAATTTGATAGCCTGGTGAGAAGAGCAAACCAAAATTCAATGTTTAATGCCAGGAACTAAAGGAACACAGCAGAAACCATAACACTTTCATTAGCCATGTATGTACTGTAAGCAGCAGTGTTAGTTTACTCCTATTTGTTGAAAAGACTACAAGGCATGAAAGCATACTGCAACAAACTGAATTTGGGGAGTAATGACACTTGTCAGCATTGCATTTTATGAAAGCCTTGACATTTCTCAGAAAGAGTGAAATTTTCAGCTACTTGGCAGATAAAACTTACTTACCTATATAATATTTTTGTCAATTCTAGTTTAAATCATATGGACATAAACGGAAAACATAACAAAATAAGGTTTAGTAGATTACAGGTACGTTGATGCTCAAATCAAATGCAACATGATTCTTTTTGTATTGTCCAGATTCTCAGACTCAACGTAATGTTGCCAAGTAGTGTTAAACCTTTGTTTATTATTTCTAATGTCATACATGTTGAAAAGTTAGCAAATTCACAGCTAGCATTATGGTTATAAAAATATGATCCTTTTATGCACAGGTAAAATTCATAATCTGTGTGGTTTGAATTTTTTCTTTTTTTCGCACTGCTTAGTTCAAAATACAGTGTGATATGGTTAACAGTGCCATCCATAACAGTGCACTTCACATGCTCCTCGGGCTGGTCAACATTACCTCTGCAATGTTATAACAGTAGACCTAATAAGCTCAACAGTCAAAACAATATTTTCAAAAAATACAAATATGAATTACAACAAGTTTTCTTTGAATGTTGAAGTTTTAGGCTGTGTTTAAGCTGCCTGGATGTTGCAAAATGATTCATAGGCATAAAAAATAATCTAAACCTTCTGCAATGTAATCTGTTACTAATGAACTTATTTGTAGAGATTACCTGTTCTTTGAGGAATAAAAGATGATGATGATTTTGATTATATGGAAAAGATGGCTATTAATTGAAATATCCATTAATATTAGTATCAAGGCTTATGCACTTGTTTTTTAACTGGCTTAAAATATTATTTTCTTAAAAGTCCTTCTGCTCACTATTGGTGTATAATTTACTTCTGTTCACTTTTGGTGTATAATTTAGTCTTTCATATGATAACTTGAAGTGCAATGTGTGTAGGTAACCTCATTTGCTTTCTGGCCAGAAATTGTTAATATAGTGATGTGAATGCTAAGTGTAAAGTAGAGAAATCTAACATACCTAGGCCTAGGAACAAAATCTTGGCGTTGACAAGAGAATAATTGAACAGGCGAATATTTACTAGTAAGCCATCATTTTTTAAGTGGTTAAGAAATATATAAATAACTTCATTTGTATAAATATCCAAATACAGTGGTACATAGCTTGTTTGTCAAATGTTTCTTATGTAAAACTTTCAGTTTTTAAGAATAAAATTTTCAAGAAAATTTTGTATCGTTTGTCGAACAAATGCTCGTACTTCAAACTGACTGATTATCTAGGTTATAATTGTATTCAACGGTCTACTGGGTCTTACAAGTTAAGCTGAATTAAACTTTTTTTCATTTACAATATATAGTTTAACGATAACAATATTCGACAAAATAAAAGTGTAAAGCACTTAACCCTTTAACGCCGATTGGACGTATTAAACGTCGATATAAATTGTCTGTTGGGTGCCGATTGGACTTATATACGTCAATATAAAAAAAGTTTTTTTTTTTTTAAATTCGCGGAAAAAATAGTTATAGGCCTACTAGTCAAAAAATGATATTGTTAAGATACAATAAAGTTTTGTACATACTTACCTGGCAGATATATACTTAGCTATAGACTCCGTCGTCCCCGACAGAAATTCGAATTTCACGGCACACGCTGCAGGTAGGTCAAGTGATCTACCGCCCCTGCCGCTGGGGTGGCAGGAATAGGAACGATTACCGTTCTAGAACCAGATTTTCTCTTCCACCTGTCTCCTGAGGGGAGGCTGGGTGGGCCATCAATTGTATATACTGCCAGGTAAGTATGTACAAAACTTTATTGTATCTTAACAATATCATTTTTGTACATGGAACTTACCCAGCAGATATACTTAGCTGATTGACACCCTTGGTGGTGGGAAAGAGACAACTATTTACTGAATAGACAGGTAAACAACATAATTGTAGGTAATAAATAATAAAACCATTGGTTCCTACTTGATCAGGCGGAAGACTCCATGGCTAATGCCTAGGAATCTGCTTCACCTCAAGAGCCTCAGCGAGGATGTGACCTATGGCTAAGAGTTCTTGTGGGTCTGTCGATGGGGTCTTATCCATTTACTCGACAGAGCCTCTTACATGACAATATGCCTATGGCCTAGTGGCATAATTAAGGAGCACAACACCGATCCCGATCACCTGATCCTAACACGAGGGTTAGTGCTTAAGTTGAAAAGAGTTATCTACAAACTCCTTTCAAACAACCCAAAGAAAAAAACACGACGTTAAATAAAATTTAACTCACTAGTTAAGGATCAGTATCGGCTCCCTATCCCAGCAATGTATCCGCAGACACGTATCAACCAAGAGAGAAGGATCCCTCGAAGGTTATCTTGACATCCTTCGGATAATGGGAAGTCAACACAGAGTTGCATCTCCCGTATGTGACAGCTAATATGTCCTTATGACATATTGTTAGGGAAAGAACAAGAATTCGGAAAAGCTCGCACTTCATGCGCTTTTAATTCTCAGCTGTTTAAAGGAATCATCAATGCACTTATCAAGTGCTTAGGAGATCACAATGTCTCAAAGAAGGCCAGGGCGTTCTTTGATATAGATCTCTTCTGGGTGAAGCCTGGAGCCTGGCTAGCGCTTCGTGCCTGGCAGGCGCCTAGCGCCTGTCTAGCGCCTCGTGCCTGGCTGGAGCCTTGCGCCTGAATGGCACCTAGAGCCTGGCTGGAGCCTCGCGCCTGGCTGGTGCCTGATTGGCTCCTCCTCCTGGCTAGCGCCTCGCGCCTGGCTGGAGCCTTGCGTCTGGCTGGCCGCCTTGCGCCTGGAAGGCACCTGGAGCCTGGCAGAAGACTTCATGATTACTGTCTATGAGTCTGCATGCCTCAAGAGTTTCAGCGAGGTAGGGACCTATGACTGACAAACCCTTCTGGATCATGTCAATGGGGGCGGTAGCCCGCTTACACGACAGAGCCTTCTCGGATCGTGCCAATGGGGGCTGACCCACTTACATGGCAGAGCCTTACCTGTATCATATCAATGGGACTAGCCCTCTTACATGACAGAGCTTTAGGTTTCTCTTTACTGGAAGGAGCCTTGCGCCTGGATGGATCCTCAATCCTGACTGGAGCCTATCCTTGAAGGAGCCTGGCACCTGGATGGCGCCTGGCTGGCTTCTAGAGCCTGGCTGGCTCCTAGAGCCTGGCTGGCGCCTCGCGCCTGGCTTGGCTCCTCCACACTTGCTGGAGCTTCGAGCTTGGAAGAGTCTCTAGGCTGTCTGGCGATGTCCACATCGGACACTCTTATATCTGTCCGATTTGTTCGCCTCTGGCGCATTTGTGCGCCAAAGGTTGGAGGCCCGCTCCTTCTCAGTATCCGACCATGACAGAGTTCCTTGGAACTGTCCGCCTCTGGCGTTTTTCGCCTGTATTGGCATTTGGCGCCTGCTGGCGCTACATTGTCCGAGAGTCCTGAACAACCACATAGTTTTATCAGGAGACTGGAGAAGGGTGGAAGAAATTCTTCCCCTTTGAGCTTTTGGCCCCTGGCGGGAAGGGAGGTGATTTTAGTCAGCTACACCCAGTAGACGACAGGATATCTAACAATACGAGAGAGAAGAGTCTTCCTCCGAGGAGGATCCTTCGTGAACACTTCTTTTGCTAACGAGATCTCTTCTTACATGTTGATGAGGTTCCTCGTTGCAGAATCCCTCCCTATCCTGCCCGAAGGAAGGGAAGGAGTCTGGATATCGAAGGAGACTCTGAGCTGAAATTGGGCGGAGCCCTGATTTCTAGCTCTTATTGTATCCTTCTGAATACCTTCTGGGAAGCATTTTTGAGCCCTCATCGCACCCCGAAGACTCTGTAGGCAACGTTTAAACCACCATCTCTTCTTCTGTAGATGAAAACTGTAAGTACCCTGCCTGGGCAACGAAACTTCTATCTGAAAGCGTTGCGTCAGGAATAGAGGGATTAGTTCTTTGCCAGACATACTATGCTGGCAAGAACCCATTGCCGAGTCTCCATTGAATCTGATGCGAGATGCCCAATGGCACAAAAAATTCACTTGTCTTCTTGGTCGTTTAGGGCTAAGAGAAACAAAGAATTCCTTCATAAACTTCCTCAAAGAAGTTTGATGAGGAGCAGTTCCATTTTGTCGGAACACGGAATCTGTGGCCACAAAAAGATCCATTCGAAGTACATGATATCCTACTCTTGTCGTATTGCGGTATCGTATAAGATCCCGAAGATCTTAATCCTCTGTTATCTCTAATTCCCCTTGTAGAGACAGAGTATAGCCTTTTACTGCGTTCTTTGATATCAGATATATACATAGGTGATTCTTCCCTCTGAAAGTGAAGAAAAAAACCTCGTTATGTGGTTCACAGAGGTATCGGAAGAGGACAGTTTCCTCATTCCATCTAGCACGATCTGCAGCAATTCTATGTCTTAGCCATGACTATTGTCATTTACCTTGAAAAAACCTCTCATTCATGTCCACTCCTGGTCAGTCTGCACGCGGACAGACTCAGAGTGGAGAGGTTTTTTAGGTCTATTTATAATAGATTCTGATAGAATATCCAGATACTCTTGGAAAAGCCTTACGAAACATGCTGTGAGAAGAACGTGACTTCTGTGAATCCAACCTCTCTAAGGCCAAAATGAGGCATACATCCTCTCTTCCTTTGACGCCCAATTATCTTAATATCTGTTAAGAATTTATAACTAGGGGAAAAAAGACTAAAGTTTATTCCCCTTCTTTAAATTTAAAGATGTCTTATATTGCTACCTCTCTTGGTTCGAGGAAAAGGAAGCAGTCTAAAGGAAGCCTGTTCGTCTTCTACCTTACAAAGAGATCTATGAAGAAGACTTTCCGCAGGTTCTCACAACTCTTTTCAATAAATGTTAGACATACGTTAACAGTTATTATCTTCGATCGAGAAGGTTCTCACGGACATGCAAAATCTTGCATCGAACCTCTTAAGGATCGTTACGTTCCGTGTCTGTTCCCAAATAGGTTCTCTTTTGTTAACGCGAACAGGGGCGAAAAAAAGAGATTCTCGATGCTCTTTGCGATATGAGAGAGTCGTGGAATTGGCCTAAGTGATTAAAATAAATCATTCATCATTCCTTGTAAGCGACCCCTTTTCGATTAAATGGGTAACGAAATCAGGAACGAATCTTGCCGTTACCGAGCCTGCTGTCCGAGAGGCTACTGGACTCTTAGGTTAATAACTCGCTAAAATGAGAAAATATCTTGGATGGTGGTTCTGGCGCGGACTGGCGCTTCTGGCGCAATTTGCGCCAGGCTGGCGCTTCCTTGTAGTTCTTTTTAGATTATGTGCCATAACATCTATGCCTTTATGGTACCCGACATCCTTCACATGTTAATTCCGTTCTTAGTGGGAAAAAACTTTTATATACGTAGTATAGTCCATTCAGGGAAACAACTTCTGCCACTAAGAGAATGTTTCCCATCCGACTCACCCAACTTCTCTTGAGCAATATCCGATTCTAAAAAGGTTGTGTGCGTTTCTCGAAAGGATGAGAGAATTATATATATCGCGCTCTGCCGTATTAGAATCCTTTATAATACTGTCACATTGTGGTAAACAGCATTAATAGGAAACCTTGTAAGGATACTAGGAATTCTGTAGTTAACCTCGGTATGTGCATAAGACTTGACCATACCGTAGTCTTAGGGCCCCCATTCACGCTCAGTTTGCAAGCCTTCAGGTGAGAACGTTGTGGGCGTGGTTTAACTGTATCGTTGTCGTGTATGGCGGGATTTATTCCTAAGGTTCGAAAAACTCACAGGCGACCGGACAGCTCGAGTCCTGTCCGACCCGGCCTGTATGTATGTGAGGTGTCTTCGACGCGGCCTGCAGGCTTATCCTCAGTCTATGGTTAAAAGTCGCAGTAAAAGACCCCATTTAGTAGGCGAGCACTATGTCAGACATCTGGGTGGATAAAAGATTTTGGAACGAATTCATTGATGTATACAAGCAACATCCATGTATATGGAATATTTTTTTTCTTTAAGTTTTTATTCAATAGATTATTTACAAAAATGGCCTTGATATCTCTCTGGTTTTTTATAATCGAAGCTTTTATTCTATTATAATCAAACGTTCAGGCACATTCTTTTCTTTGAACAACCATATATTTACAATATAACTAAGAGTAAAGACTATTCAAACACGAATATGAAAAAATGAAGCGTATGAGACATTGGTGAAGAAACTTCGAGAGAAGAATGGGAGTGTTACCCGTGACACGGTAACCAAGAAGATAAACAACATACGCAGTTCCTTCAGGAAAGAAATGAAAAAAGGTTGAAAATTCAAAGAAGTCTTGGGCAGCTACCCGATGAGGTCTATCGTCCAAGTCTGTGGTACTACGACCAGCTTTTTATACCTTCGTGACAAGAAACATCAAAAACTTCATCACCAAATTTTGAAGAGGTATGTAAACACCTTTAATTATCATATTAAAACGTTTCACGCTCGTGAGGCATTTTTGCAGCCTTTTCTTGGAATCATCAAACTATTCTGTACAGCTCTATAAGAATATATATATAAAAATAAAAAAAACTTAAAAGTGTAAAGAATTGCGCAATTTTCCCTTCGTCATCCATATACACTTCCTAATATGAATAAAATAGTCTTAATACCTTGAAAAATGAATTGTCACCTGAGCGTGAAAGGAATAATACTCAGTAAATATAGATAATAATTCATTATACTGAATATAAATGCACACCTTTCTTATTTCATAATTGCCTGTATTTTTTTACATAACCCTCACACATTCCAATGGTACTAAAAATCTCCTACTGTTGGGATATAGATTGACATAAGCAGTAATAAACAGTAAGTGACAAGAGTTGACCACGTACATGGATATTTAGCCTGCACAATGACTCATCATTACATCTTATCATCCAACCAATCAACCCTACCTCCTGATTAAAGTACTCCAAATACAAGTTACGTACTTCCTTTGCCTCGTAGGTCATGTGTCTACGCTCTATAGCTAATGGGGTGAATGCCTTTTCCATTTCTTCTTTTAGCTGGGTATCAGAAGGATGTTACAGGCCCTGTTATTACGGTTACCCCTCTCTCGCCGAAGAAAGTTGTGCAACATACAGCAAGCCTTGACCACAGAAACTGCATTCTTTGCATCGGGATTTATGGGGGAATTTAGAAGCTAATATTTCCAATGTACTCTCCACAACGCGGCGGGTATGAGACAATCTATAATTGAATACTTGTTCCTCCTTCTTTCCTGTTGTGTGACTTAATGGCTTCAGAAAATTTGGTCTCATTGCAAATGCGTCATCACCCACGAATACAAAAGGCAAGGTCCGATTTGAGGACCTAATTATTACGGGATCTGGTATAATCAGTGTGTTGTTGGCAACTTCTCCCCAAACTTTGTTCTCTCAATTACACCACCGTCCGAAATTCTCCCATGAGTGCCAAAGTCACACAATATAAATTCATAATTTGCGCTAACGACTGCCATGAGAACCATGCTGTGAAATCCTTTGTAATTGTAAAAGAAAGATCCTGAATTAGGGGGAGGAACAATTGCTACATGTTCCCCGTCTACAGCGCCCAGGCAATTAGGGAACTTGCACATTTCTTCGAAGTCTTGACCAATCTGGCACCATTCCTCCTTCGGAATGTGGGAACTGTGGAGATAAATGCATAATGATATTTATTAATACTGCTGCATTCAATAACACTAATATCCATGTTATTTTGTCCCAATTTAAGGATGTGATCGAGATGGACTGCCAGTCTACATCCCAGCCTGGAGCTTCAAGACCCCTTCCATTACCACCTGCAAAACGGAGCCGCCAACCGGGGACCGTCAGTGAGCAACAACCCTGACGTAGTTCTAGACATCATTGGGGACAAATTACTGGGAGCACGTGAAGAAGATGAATATGATTTGTTTTGGTAAATTAATAACAAGTAAATTGCGTAAAGTTGACGATAAACAACGAAAATTTGCTAAAAAATTAATAAATGATGTTCTATATGACGCAGAATTTGGACATCTTAGGTATGATAGTAGGGTCATGAATGATATATATATATACAGGCAGTCCCCGGGTTACGACGGGGGTTCGTTCTTGAGACGCGTCGTAAGCCGAAAATCGTCGTAAGCCGGAACGACGCTTGGAAATATGTCTTAAACTAATAAAAAGTTATAAAAACCTTACTTGTAATCCTTGGTTACACTACATGTTGTTTCCTGTAGTTTTTATGTACAACCTGGAGTTATTTTCATAAAAGAATGCTGGTTCTTGAAGGTAAAAACTATTGTAATCCTCTGGTGACAAAAGTATAGGCCTTGATTGTTGCCAAAGCGTCTCTCTCTCTCTCTCTCTCTCTCTCTCTCTCTCTCTCTCTCTCTCTCTCTCTCTCTCTGATCAAATTACATTGGAAACTTGACATACGATTGCCCTAATATACGAATGTTTTGAGATATACAGAAAATTTGCGAAAATACAAGCTTTGTTTGATATACAACGAAATATTTGAGATACGATTTTGCGATGAGTGTTAGTTGTATAGGCGACCGATAAATGGCGTTCAGTCTGTTTGTTTGTTGGTGCTGCATGTTAACACGTCGTTGTTTAGTTCGTTGTATTTGCGCCTATTTTTCGTGTTATTTTGTCTATTTTATTATTAACCATGGGTCTCAAAGCTAAAGACAAAGCAGGTGATAAGAAAAAACCCAAGAAAATTATTTCGATGGAAGCAAAACATGAAATTATAGCAAAGCATGAACGTGGCGTTCGTATCGTCGATTTGGCAAACGAGTATGGTCGAAACAATCCTTCTACAATATCCACGATCATCAAGCAGAAGGAAGCTATAAAAACCCCCGAGACCATGTTGCCAAAGCGTCTCTCTCTCTCTCTCTCTCTCTCTCTCGTCTCTCTCTCTCTCTCTCTCTCTCTCTCTGATCAAATACGTACTGGATAATGTCTCTCTTTGGATACTTCGATTTTGCCAAATATTGAGGGCTACAAGAACAGTTTGATTACTATTTACGTATCATATAGACTAATTAAAGTAAACGTATCTTTAAATAGGCTTATATTATTAGTAATCAACAAAACATTACTGGCATGAGTCAGAGGCCGTTTAACGAAACGAACACTTCTCTGTCCTTAACTCGGAGCGTCGGAAGACGCCTCTCTCTCTCTCTCTCTCTCCTCTCTCTCTCTCTCTATCTCTCTCTCTCTCTCTCTCTCTCTCTCTCTCTCTGATCAAATTACTGGATAATGTCTCTCTTTGGATACTTGGAATTTGCGTTGTAATCTAACCAGAAACTTCGTTTTGTTATTATTACTGGAAACAAGCAATGATTTTTTCATTATTTGCGCTTTTGGACTGTTATATGTAAACTAGTATGTATTCATTCGCTCAGAAACTAGTTCCGCATATGAGGCGTCACTAAAAAACATAGAAAAATACAACATAAAAAGTGTCGAAAATCATCATAATCTCAAAATTTTGTTGTAATCTAACCAGAAACTTATTTTTATTAATATACTGTGCTAAACTATAAAGGATTTTTATCATAGTATGCGTTTTTTAAAAGCGTCGTTAACTCGGAGCGTCGGAAGCGTCAGCGTCGTAAACCTCGGAACAAGAGTCGAACCCCAGGACGGATTTTCCATTGAATATTTAAGAAAAAGCGTCGTAACCTCGGAACGTCGTAAGCCGGAACCGTCGTAACCCGGGGACCGCCTGTATATATATATATATATATATATTGTCCAAGAATAATCGACCAAACATTTATTGTTTAGAGATTCATTACAATGCATGCTACTATTATAGGGCTGTTGTTTTGTCTTGAGTTATTAGAACATTCCATTTAATACTTCTTACTTTGCCCTAGCAAAGAGTATATTGCAATTCTTATGGTTGAACATTATATTAATGTTTAATACAAAGTTGGCATCATTTAACAAGAATAAAAATACGAAGCATATAATACTAAGCTTCTGCACATCCTATTTTCTCATGGGGGTGCTTTGGGTAACGTAATGTATGTGAGGATACAAAGCTAATAATGATGAAAATTAATATACTATAATTATAGGGTGTATAATTATGCGCAGTATTTTGTAAGATTGTTTTCAGCTTCATATGTGACCTTTATGTATATAAACAATAAACATCATACAGTTTACCTTCATATATTCTTTCCTTAATACCTTCCATATAACTTCGCAAGTTTCTGGATTATGCGTCCCAAAGCTTGTGGTGATACTGCTATGCTGAATTTCAGGTCTTCGTTAAGACCTTCCTGTTGCTAAATACCGGAGAGTTGCAGCAAGTCTATCGCTTGGTGATATAGCAGATCTCCTGCAAGTGTCTTTCCTATGTATATGTGGTGCCACAAGGTCTAGATAGAAGCTTGTGAAATGTAGAGTCATCCATTCGTAGATAGTTAAAGAAATCATGAGGCTCCCATATTAAATGTTACAACAGGTTTGTGTGTGATAGTACTTCTCTCTTTTTGCTAGCCATTCCTTCATCCAAAACCTTTTCCTCCTTCTCGGCTGCTTACGTTTCTCGTAAGCTAGAATCTGCAGCTCCCTCTCTGATAACACCTTCCCAATTGCTGGCCGAGAGTAGACTAACCTGATTTCACTCAGGCCGCCTGCGTAATGTATGGGTATAATTTCGGTCGTCCGGCCACTGAAGCTCCGCCCCAAACCGGAGACCTGCAGGTAGTACCGGTGCGTGAATGGGCCCCCTTAAAGTGAATTCTCTACTACATTCATCTTCTCAGTAAGCATGTACTCTAAAATAAGCCATGCTTTCGTAAGCATGAGAGCATTATACAATATAGAGTTCCGCTGCGTTAGAATCCTTTAAAAATGTTACCTACGGCAAACAGCATTGAAATGTTGTAATATCTTTCTTATTGAAAGCTTCTTAGCAAAAGGCAGACAATATTTTATTTATGTTTGCTTAACTATCCCCTCAATCCGAGGCTAAAACCACGATTGTAGGGGAGAGACACGGTTACGGTTAGTCATTCCATCCCGCAGGAGAGAGACACGTAACCCAACCACTCATGACCGACACCTACATGATACTGCGTTGGTGTCTAAGCGATAGCAGTCCTCGTTAGCCGACTGGCCTTACTCTTCCAGAGTTGCCAGCTACTCCATTTAATAAAGGAATCTTATAAAATTATTATCGAACTTCAGGAAGTTCTTATAATGCATATTTAAGCGAAACAAGACTTCGATAAATCTAGAAGCTAAGTAGGTGTTGTCTTAACAATCCCTTTAAGCATAGTCCTTCCTAGGAAATTCCTGGAAGGATACTGGTATTGAGTTGCTCAGCAAAGAAGTAACTACGGTATGTGCTTATGATTTGCCGTATCGTATTCTCATACAGCAGATACTCTACTACCTTCTTTCCCTGCCGAGGCAGATAGAGAAAGGAAAAATTTTTACTATCTTCGTTCTTTTCGTTAATAGAACGATAGAAAGAGAATATATATCTCTTTAAGGAAGGAAGTTAATCCAGGAACTCTTTAAATCTTCGTGATTTCCTCATAAATCGTGGAAGGAGACAGAATTCCTGTTCATCTGTAGGGTTTAAGGAAGGAAGTAGATATTTCCTATCCGCCATCATACCCAAACGTCGATGAGATTCTTATAAGAAAACTCCCAAAGCTCTTGCCTCTTCATAACGAGGGAAGAGCATGAATGGAAGGAGAGAGTCCTCTGAATAATGAAAAAATGGCTTCTCTTAGTATCAGAATCCTTCTGGCAAAAGCGACGGCCGCCTGTGCGACATCTTGCACCTTTGGCAGGGGAAAGTTTGCTCAAGTTAAAAACTCAAAGAGGAGCCTCGCGACTGACCTCTCTCTCATAAGAAGATTAGGAATATTCTGGCGCCTGGCTCCTTGCGCCTAGCGCCTGGAATGTTCCGCACGCTAGAAAGGAGACTCGCTCCTGGAACGTTCCGCTTGCGTGGAAGGTCCCGTGCGCCCTGATAGTTCCGAGCGCCTACTAGACCCCTTTTAGAAAGAGCCTCTTGCCCGGAAACGTTCAATGGAAGGATCGTTCTGATTGCCACTCTACTATAAGGCTCCTGCCTCTAGCCGTCTGTTTTTCTGGCGCAATTTGCACCAGGCTGGCGCTTCGTCTCTTTGAAGGCGCTTTGCGCCAAGAAAAATTTTCTAGAACGCGGCTCGTGTTTGGTCTGTTTGCTGGAACGCGGCTCGCTGCTGGCTATTGGAACGTAGCTCACGCTAGCTTGCTGGAACGCGGCTTCCTGGCAGCGGCTGGCTCTTGCTCAGTGTTCTCTTAGTTTTCAGAGAACGCGCTAGATCATCGAAACTCCAAAAATACATTCTTCGTCTTTTCGAATGAAAGATGAAGAGACGCACTTTTTTAAGGATGCCTTATCAATGGCTATCCTTGCAGTCCGAGGGGACGCCTGACTGGTGGGGGTTCTCCCTAACCTTCCTGCGGCTGTCGACTTTCCTCCTCCACTGGGTCTGGGAGTTTGGAAGAGGTCTAGGCCTGGAAGCGCTACGGAGCCGATCAGACGCACCCTCCACTGCACTGGGAACACTATATTCACTTCTTACCTTTTAAGAGCTCGCCTTTTGGGCTCCATCCATTTATTTGTAGATTCTGTGGAGTAAGAAGTGATGAGGATGCAACAACTACTAGTATTGTCAATACTCTAACTGCTCGTTAGTATGAGAGCTCTAAAGCTTCTAAAGGAGCGTATCTAGTTATATGCTTTCTGACTTCCTAAAATAGGAAGTTAGATCTTATATTTCCTTCATCAAGTTTTAACACTTATACACGTATTAGTGAAAAAAAAAAATCAATATTTCCCTTAGTGCAAAATATATGAGTGTCTACGAAAAATTCGGTAGTTTCACGTAATATATTCTTCGAAATTTTGAAGCCACAAATTCATTAAAAGTTAATAAAGCGTATGCCAAACCAAAGACCCAGTACTTCCCTGCAAAGACAGCCCAGAAAGTCGATGGCGATGAAAAAACGAAAATCAAGTCAGGAGGTAGCAACAACGTATGTTGACACTACCGTGACAGAGAAAATCTGGTTCTAGAACGGTAATCGTTCCTATTCCTGCCACCCAGCGGCAGGGGCGGTAGATCACCTGACCTACCTGCAGCGTGTGCCGTGAAATTCGAATTTCTGTCAGGGACGACGGAGTCTATAGCTAAGTATATATCTGCTGGGTAAGTTCCATGTACAAAACTTTTGAATCACGCGCCTTGGGGGATGCTGGGAGCTCACAGATCAAGGCATTGTTTTATTTACAATCGTTACCCAGGCGCGCAAGCGCGAATTTCTTTCTCCTCGCACTAAAAAGCATCAGCGACACATCTCAGAAATCATTTCGTCACTTTGACATACAGTGGTCCCCCGTATTCGCGGGGGATGCGTACCAGACCCCCACCCCCCCGTGAATAGTTAGAACCCGCGAATGTTTGGAACCCCTATGAAAATGCTAAAAACAGCCTATTTTGTTAGTTAAAACTCAAGAAAAAACCCACTAAAAACAAAAATTTCATACTTGGTTTTTTTAATAGTTTTATCACAAAAAGTGCATTTTATGATGAAATTCATAAAAAAGCCAGGAATTTGTGGATATTTATCGTAGAAAAATACCGCGAATGCACGAATTTTCCGCGAATAATGCAGGGAAATGTTCCCCAGAGAAATCCGCGAATGTGTGAGTCCGCGAATCTGGAGAACGCGAATACGGGGGGTCCACTGTAATTTTTGCACCATTTTATATTAGCCGTTACATGGAGTATTATATATGAAAATGTGCGCAATTTCATGTAGTATACAACAAAAAAATAATCATGTTTGTAGCTTTTATCAGTTTGAAATATTTTCATATAAATAACGATAAGTGCCAAAATTTCAACCTTCGGTCAACTTTGACTCTACCAAAATGGTTGAAAAACGCAATTGTAAACTAAAACTCTTATATTCTAGTAATATTCAATCATTTACCTTTATTTTGCAACAAATTGGAAGTCTCTAGCACAATATTTTGATTTATTGTGAATTTATGAAAAAACTTTTTCCTTACTTCCGCGCGGTAACTCTTCCGAAAAAATCATAAATTTTTTCGTCCGATTGTTGTAATGTTTGCACCATTTTAAATTAGCCGTTACATAAAGTTTTATATATGGAAATGTGCGCAATTTCATGTAGAATACAACAATAAAACAACCCATGGATGTAACTTTTATCAGTTTTGAAATATTTTCATGTAAATAGCAATGAGTGCCAAAATTTCAACCTTTGGTCAACTTTGACTCGACCGAAATGGTAAAAAAACGCAATTGTAAACTAAAACTCCTAAATTCTAGTTATATTCAATCATTTACCTTTATTTTGCAACAAATTGGAAGTCTCTAGCACAACATTTACGGTAAATTTATAAAAAAAAAAAAAACTTTTCCTTACGTCCGTGTGGTAACTCTTAAGAAAAAAATCAGAAATTTTTTCGTCAGATTGTCGTAATGTTTGCACCATTTTAAATTAGCCGTTACATAAAGTTTTATATATGAAAATGTGCGCAATCTCATGTAGAACACAACAATAAACAACCATGGTTGTAGCTTTTATCAGTTTTGAAATATTTTTATATAAATAAGGATAAGTGCCAAAATTTCAACCTTCGGTCAACTTTGACTCGACCGAAATGGTAAAAAACGCAATTGTAAGCTAAAAATATTACATTCTAGTAATATTTAAATATTTACCTTTATTTTGCAACAAATTGGAAGTCTCTAACACAATATTTCGATTTATGGTGAATTTATGAAATAAACTTTTTCCTTACGTCCGAGCAGTAACTCTTCTGAAAAAATCATACATTTTTTTGTCAGATTGTTGTAATGTTTGCACCATTTTAAATTATCCGTTACATAAAGTTTTATATATGAAAATGTGCGCAATTTCATGTAGAATACAACAAAAAACAACCCATGGTTGTAGCTTTTATCAGTTTTGAAATATTTTCATATAAATAACGATTAATAGAAAAAATTTTTCCTTTGGTCAACTTTAACTCGACCGAAATGGTCGAAAACTGCAATTGTAAGCTACATCACAGACAGTCTAGTAATATTCAATCAATTACCAATTACCTTCATTTTGCAACAAACGGGAAGTCTCTAGCACAATATTTCGATTTATTGTGAATTTTTGAAAACATCTTTTTTTTTATGTCCGAGCATTACAAATTCATGCATCATTTTGCGATAATATTTTCTCTCTTTTGCCTTGATCATTTTACAATGTGTTATATACCAAAATGATCACAATTTAGTGTACAATACAACGAAAAAAATTAACTCGTTAGCTTTAACCGTTTTGCTCACAGCGCGATTTGTATACAATTATATATGAAATTTTTTTTCGCGCTGTCATATATCCCAATATTTATATATGATAATGATATTTTTTTTCATTTCTGATATTTGCATACTAAATTTCAGACAATGACAAAAAAAGAGCCAAAAATGAACTCTTAATCTAGAAAACTAAGCGTGCTGTGATTTAAAAAAAAAAAACATTTTTTTCCGCTTCGCCGCTCACTCGCGAACGCCGCCGGCATACGGGAGACAATTTTTAAAATACCGCTTCGGTGTTTAAGGGTTAATATAAAATTTAGCTTTCAATATAGCATTTAGCATAAAAGATGTATAAAATCGTACATAATCGCAGTGACGTCACGGCCAGCTGACTTGAGACTGAATGAGAGAGCGTTGAGATGTTGAGGAGAGAAGAAGACAGTTAAAATATTACTGTGTGTATGTAAAGGCAATAACAATTCACATAATAAGGGAGTTCCCACATAATAAGGGAGTTCCCAATAAATTTAATGTAATGATAAAATATGAAAACAATCAAATGCAATACAGAAAAAAAAGTCTTAATTTCGCCAGTGTTTGGTGCGTCAAGTGAGTCGGTAAAAGTAGCAAATGAAAGAACACAGCTTTTCACAATAAAATTTAGTATAAATGATTAACAAAATCATTCGTCATTGTGGTGATACACAGCTAACTTGAGGTAGAGGGAGGGAGCGTTAATATTTTTGAGGAATAATAAATGAATGATTTTAAGTTATCGTGCGTCGTGGTATTGTTGAGGAGGGAAGAGACAGTAAAATCTTTACTTATAATACGTAAGTAAAAGCAGTACCAATTCACATAAAAAATAAAATGTTATTTCAGAAATAATTTAACATAAATATAAAACATGAAAACAACCAAATTCTATACAATGAAAAAAAAAAAAAAAAAACCTTCCTCAAGTCAAGTGTTCGGTGTGCTTGTGCTGTAGAGAGAGAGAGAGAGAGAGAGAGAGAGAGAGAGAGAGAGAGAGAGAGAGAGAGGAACGACTCTGCTTCCCACTGACTTATCAGCTGATCTGGGATGATTATTTGCCCATTTCTTTCACTTACACTCGATCTGTCCAAATCACTTTTATTTTTGTTATGGTAAAATACCAATCTAGTGACAATTGCTTTTGTAATTTTTTACTACTGTAAAAGTAACTCGGCTCTGTAATAAACAAACTGGCGCCACTTTCAGCTTCTGTGTGCCTTCAATTGTTTGTTTAAACAGCTTCCTTGTGAAAAGTGATTTTATCTCCCTTTCCTTTTCTTGCATTCTTGACTTACTACTTATTTGTTTGTAAAATCATCATGTTTGTTTTAAAAGTCTGCCGTTTGCCAACAGTATGTTGATGTATTGTGGCCTAATTAATCACTTTCATGCACTCAAGTTCCAGGTGTAAACACACTGATTACTCTCTCTCTCTTTCAGACACAATCAGACACACACACTATCAATTCCTTTTATTATCTTTGTACCTATATGTGAATAAAATTGATTTTGTTATCAACCTTTGCATACTGCAACCAATTCCGTTTGCTCAAAGGGTTTGTCGTCTCCTCCTTCCATCCCCCAGTGTCAGTGCCATTTTTACCCAACAGTTCGTAAATCGTACATAGAAAAAATTAAATTTAGAAAATTTTACTTCATATACATACTGTTTCAATACCTTACACTCTTAATTTAACTTTAGAACATATTAATAATATAAAAAAATTGAAAAGGGGGACTTTTTGGGTTGGCTGGAACAAACTATCCTGATTCCCTTTATTTCTTATGGGGGTATTTGTTTCATATTTCAAAGAAATAGTACTTCAAACAGCCTTCTGGGATGGATTAAGTTTGAAGTACGAAGTACTACTGTATGCCACTAACAAATATAAAATAAATGTTTTCAAGGTAATTTCATTGTCACTATTCATTCTCGACCTACGTATGTTACTCCAGGTGGTTCTTGTTGCACAACCACTTCACTCACATATTGATATAAGTGGGCACATTCTACCTTTGTATTTACATATTTACACTTTTTCAACATTGAGGCATAAAAACAATCAAATAGGACCATTTCAAATTTTATGGTTACTTTGGAAGCAATAGTAATGTTATGATAAATTTTTTAGTTTTTTTTATCTAGCAATTAAACTGAGATTTGATGATGACTTCGTTTTGGTCTAATGCATCAGTGATGAGTGAATGAAAGTTTTAAAAATGCTTCGTGTTTTTTCCTAAAATTTGGCTACACATGAAATTTTCTTACAACTTTGAAATATAAGATAGATTTCACTCTTATGGAACATATTACAACCTTATTGTATGCAATAATTGTGTTTCTGCGTTGAAATAATAGATAAATATGGAGCATGTTAGTTGCCAGTAAGTGAATTTTAAACAAAATCCTATGCAATCACATAGCTATACAGTATACTTTTCAAATTAATAAAAAATTGATATAAAGTAACTAACACTAATAAAACTTACTCATATGTCACCAGAACATCTTGATCTTCAAGTTTATTTTCTCTCTTTGGACTAGGAGGCTCCTGAGATTCAAAGAATGCATTCACAGAGGCCTGAGGATGAAACTATTCCTTAATAACAATTTTCAGTCTATTTTTGCTTCATGAGCTGGGTTAAAAATATTCACAGAATAAAAGCATATGGTCACAGTTATGATATACAGATAACTATAAAGAAATGTTGAGCTTTGAAAACTATGCTAACTTTATTTTGTCAGAGAATACATAAATAATTGTTAGAGAAACTATATGTAACAATGTGAATTCTTGATCCAGGAAATGTAAAATGTACAATACCAAAGAAAAATACCTCAAGTTAAATAATAGAAATTTTAAAAGAAAAATAATTTCTCAAATACTAACCTCTCTATTATGATAGCTGTATTCTCAACATCAGAGGGAGGATGATAGTGTGTGAAGGCTAAAAAATTAATAGGTTCATTTACAGGTAGTTCCCGGTTATCGGCAGGGGTTCCATTACTGGGGGTGTGCCGATGAACGAAAACCTCCATTAACCAAAACTTGGTAAATGGTCCCATAATGGCATTTTAACCAGTTATCAGTGCCATAAGGTGCTGATAACCTGGAACTCAGCCCTTTATGGTGCCATAAATCGCTGATTTTATGGTGCTAGACAAGCTCCGTAAAACCAGACCACCGATAACCAGGGACTGCCTGTAGTTTGAACCATTTCTGACCCATCCCTTTTGGGTGAAGCACTGGTTCCAGTGTCTACTGTTTTCCTTTCAGTTTTTCTCCATCCCCAAGATGGGGAGATCAGAGGGGATACATTAAAGAATAAATTTTATTAAAAAAATTTATATTTTTGATAGAGTAGTCGCTGTCTTATCCTCTAGGAGTACCCATTCCATGGTCTATCCAGAGCTCCATGGTGACCAGACTAATGTCAAAGAATTCTCTTAACTGGTCTTATGGCCGTGTATTGTGTCGTAATGATAAACATCCTAACACATGATAGAGTATAAATGAACTCAGGATAAGAGGGCACTTTCTATTATCCTTAGCGAATGCTAATACCCAGTTTTCCTATTACAAGCAGATGGCGGGGGTTCCCTTCTTGAGACACACCGTAAGCCAAAAATGCTTTGGGTGTATTAAAGACTATGTGAACTGCATTTTCATTGCATTATAAAAAAAATCAAATATTGATTATTTTGCATTTTTGGAGTCATATTTCTTCCAACAGATCGGTGTCATAAGCGGCATAAACCTGGAACATGTGTCGTAACACTGGAAATAACTTTGATGAATATAATGGAAAATTGTCGTAACCTCGGAACGTCGTAAGCCGGGGACTGCATGTACATCAAAACAGCAAGTGGTGGTTATGAGTATACGCACCATCATATTGTTTACATACCAAAATCCGACCAAGATGCCATTCCTTTCTCTGGTCATGCAAGAAACCAGATCTCAGAGATGTCTGTTCTTTGCTTATTGATTCAGCTAAGTGCATAGTTTCAAGTTCCAATTAAAATAATTTTTATCAAGACTGTAGAGGAATGATTTATTGTGGTGAAAAGCCGTAATCGGCTTATTTCGCCCGCGCACGCTGGTGCTTCTTAGGATTTATGATCGTTAGGAAAGTTCAAGGAATTTCGTTCTTCACTTACCTATTTATTTCATTACCGAGGGTCATGGAAACATATAAGTTGAAAGCCAAGAGTACAATTTTAAGTTTCAGTTAAAAAATTTATTAGTTTTAATAGTTTATAATATGGAACAATGATTTTAGTGTGAGAGAAAAGCTGTAAACCATTTTTTTTGCCAGTACGTATGTGTCGGCGCTCGTGATTTAGGATCGGTATCTCTGGGAGTTTCGTTCATCGCTTATTGATTTCATTACCATGGAGACTTCCAACTTGAAAGGTGATTATGTAATTTAAAGTTCCATTTAAATCATTTTAGTTTAGACCATAGAACAATGATTTCAAAGTGCGTGAAAAGTCGTAAACCAGCTTTTTTGCCAGTACACATTGGAACTGCTTACAATTTCCGATCATTAGCTATTCGTAGAAGCAAATGTTGTTTTGAAGAATGGCAATAGAATATCAGGCAGTAGCGTACAATCTACGTCAATTCAGTGAGAATATGCTAGCTAGACTGTGGTAGATGTTGTCTGTAGCATATAAACTAGGATTAAGTATCCTTTTTAAGGGTGAACAGAAAATAACAAGGATTAGGCAGTAACCTGAATAAAGGTAAGATTAGGGGACATATCCTGTTAGGCTACACACCTAGGCAGACTAAGTTTACACCAGAGACCTTAGGATTAGATAAAAGGCTACAGATATTTTCTCTTTTTATAAATAAACTGTACATTGTCTTAATACTGTAGGCTACCATGTGCATACCCTTAAAAGGGAATTAAATAGTCTACATTGATTTGAACAATAACCTAGGCTAGGTGATAGGCTAGCCTGGCTTTAGTTGACCAAAAACAGTTAATTATGACTAGACAATAAACTACACTAGGTGACGGCCTAACTATAAAGTTTCACATTAGTAGTTTACTGTTTTATATCGCCCAAAAACAGTTCGAGAGACCAAATGACTATGAGGTAGTAGCACCTTGAAGGCTACAAATTACACCTGGTTAATTCCATATCTCTAAAGGTAAATTAATCAGGATTAGACAATAACCTATTCTCGGTGACAGCCTAGGTATAAAATTTCACATCTGTGAGTCTCATATTAGAAAGTCACTGTTTTATATTGTAGACCAAATAGCCTAGGGCTAGATATAAACAATCTGAGTTAGACAAAATTGTCAGCCTAACTATGAATTTACATGTAACTTTCTGTTTTTATATAGCTTTTATATTTGATCTAGAACAATCTGGATTAGGCAATACCCTGTACTAGGCTAAGAGAGAAAAATTTTGGAAACTGTTGGTGTACTAAGTGGTAGTTTAGCCCAAATAGCCTAAGACAGGATATAAACAGTATCCTAGGCATAATTAAATATCCTAAAGCCATTTAAAAACAGTGGCTTGGGCTAACTATACAAATTAGTACATATGATATTATTCTAAATGGTATGACAATTCAATTTAAATTTGACATAGCTGGTGCAAAAAGACAATTACTGTACAGTCATATATGGCTGTCAAAACTAACTTAAACCTCAAAGGGCTTAAGTTAACATAGATTCCTAATAGCATCTCTTACAAATATCAAAACTGTACGAGGAACTATAGAAGTGTCCCTCATCAATAATTTAATAATGACTGGCTTCTAATAACAACTTGCTTTATATCACTACAAGGCTGCAACAATGCAGGACCCCTTAATTCAAGTGTTCCATATACCAAATTGCTCGGGTCATTTTGTGCCAGTGGGTATGGCTCATTCCAACTGCATACAAATTTTAATGATGAAACTGCTCATTTTAAGCTATCCCAGTGATTCCTATGGTTCAGTAAAACTAAGGAATGGGGAAGTTATATCTTTCCAGCAAAACTCTGGCAGCAGATATATAACCCTTTTTTTCTCAGACCAAGATTTATGTTTGGGTCAAAACCCAGTAACATCAGTCCTCAGTACCTCCCAGGTATTTTATGTTTTGGCAAAAACCCAGTAAAATCAGTCCCCACTACCTCCCAGGTTAAACCTGTGGAGGAAATAGAAGGATTTTTACACAGGGGAGACATTCTTACTATGGAATATGAAGGGGCATTGCCACTGAAATGACACTGCTAATCCAGATGGATCAGGGACACCAATTTCAGGTGGCCATGGGAGAAGCCTTATAGAAGGAATTCTATCCCCATTTACAGCTATTGATGAGGAAGAGGATCTTTTCCCCAAAAAAGGATGCTAGGATACATATGACCCCCACTGATATTACTATATTTGTAGGGGTACTGTAACTTGCCAGGGATATCTGCTTCTTTAGTAACTGGGTTACTTCTAGAAGGAATTCTATCCCCTTTTGCAGCTATCTATGCTGAAGAGGATTTTTCCCCCAAAAGGGATGCTAGGATCCATCTGACTGACTGAAATTACTATATTTTCAGGAGGCCATTGTAACTTACCCAAGACTTCTGCCCCTTGGTAACACGCAATGACCAATTTCCTGAGACAATTTGTATTTTTCATAGCTAAAAACCTTCGATCTTAACAATAAGATAATTTCTAGTGCCTAGTTGGATCTGGTTAAATCGCAGATGAAAGCAAGGAATCTTGTGAGATCTGGCAACGTGTGCGTATATCAGGTGAAGAGTGGTTAAGGGCAGTTCAGTTGTTGAAGCTCAATCAAGATGTGCAAGCTTCCCCCAATGGATACACAGCTCCCTGCATCTGATCAATTCCAAAAGGAAATTAGGATCCTTCCCCCAAAAGGGATACAAGGATCCACCTGACCCCAATGGAAATGACAACAGTTTCAGAAGCTTTTGGCACTTCACCCAGGACCTTTGTCCCTGAGGAACAGGCAGTTGCAGCTCAGCTGTAGATGCTCAGTCAGGTGACACAAGCTCCCAGAAGGGATACACAATTTGAGGCATTTGATCAATTCCGTAAGGAAATTATGAATAACATCCGTAAATGTTGCCGCCACAGAACAGCAATGTAAGAGTGACATGATGCATGATTCCAAAAAGTAATTTAAGTGAGTCCAGTACACTCCAAAATGTAAAAGTACTGTATCCTGCAAACCAAAAGTGAGAGGGAATGCAAATGTTGCCAAAACAAGGTCAGTGTTGGAATTATGACTGGAAACTACTATTGGTTAGTTCTGAATACAAAACTTCGAATCAAAACATGACAGGGGCTCCAATACTGATCCCTGATGATACTTATGATCCTTGGTGAAGATGCATCAGTGCGCATTTTCTCTCCCTATAGTAAATATCAAATTAATGAGAGAAAAACTATGACTGAAATTGTACATGTGAAAGCCCACTAACAGAAATGGTCTTCTTACCCAGTGTCTTTAACATTAAAAGCTATAGTCGACACCCTTTACCAGGACCAAAATTGCTCACCAAGGAGTCCCAGCCTCTTGTCCCTTCATTTTTAAAATTATCAATCTTGTAAAGACAGATTTTCATAATTTTGTAGTGATTAAATACCAAGTACTAACAATCAAACCTTGGATTTCGGATGCCCTGGTTTTTGTATGATTCGGTTTTCATAGGCTTTCCCCAACGAAATTTTGACTCGGGTTTTGTACATATTCTTGGATTTCGTACACCTGGAAATGCTCCTTCCATGGCCCAACTCCTGACTAGGCACCGTACCGAGCGCCCAAACAAAGCATCCCATGTATTCTCATGACCCATTCTGCTTTTGTTAGTTGATTTTTGTGCTTTTTTAAATTCGAATGCAACTGGTAAATAAGCCATCATGGGGCCAAAGAAAGTTCAAGTACCAGTCCTTCTGTAAAAAAAAAAAAAAAAAAAAAAAAAAAAAAAAAAAAAAAAAAAAAAAAAAAAAAAAAGCCGAGAAACACTATAGATTTTAAGAATGAACTCTTAGCAAAGTGTTTGAGATCATTTCTGAAAAGGCAAGGATGTTCCATGCAATCTCAGTAAGAAAATGTCTACAACAAGAGCTGCTGTTAGTGAGTTTAGGTCCAGCAGAAGCTAGTTTGAAAAATTCAAAAAGCAAACAGGCATACATAATGTGCCTACTTCAGTGATTAAGGACATGTTTTGATGTAGATTGATGTAAAAAAATTTTGTAGAGAATTATCATTCCAACAAAAACGTAACTAGTGTCTCACACATGTTTCATGACAATGCATTGTTTCACTTTAGGAAAATTTTAAAGACACACCAGAAACAAAGCTCTTTACACAAGCACTGTGCAGAGGCATACTTTCTTGGAGCTTCTGAGTCAGATATAAGGCATTTGTTAGGTGGCAAACAAATATCGCTACATAGGGAACAAGTTAGAAAGAGGTGCATGGTATTGCAAAGTATAATTGATGTACTTGAAATCATTGGGAAGAAGGGGCATAGTTATAGGGATACACAGTCAGAAGCCTGTTATACATTGGATGATCCAAGCACTGACCATGGTAACTTTTTAGAACTGATAATTCTCCTGGGAAAATATGATACGTATATGCATGAAAGACCACTTAACTGAATGTTTGGAAAAGAGCAAAAGAATGCAGCAGACCAAGTCAAAGGGCAGAGGTTCTTTTGTCAGCTTTTTGTCTAGGGCCACTGTTAATAATATTTTAAGTACAATTCAGCAGATTATTCAGGAATCCATTGCTAATGAAGTTCGTAAAGCTAGAATGTTCTCTGTGCAGATTGATATAACAGAGGATATTACCTCGCAAGGCAAGTGTGCTGTTGTTCTTAGGTATGTCACAGATGTTATTCATGAAAAACTTGTTGCAGTTGTGAATTGTGAAGCAGCTACAGGAGAGCATTTTGTTCAAATTTTGATGAATGTCATAGAAAAACTTGAACTGGATGTAAGCAATTGCATTGGTAATGCCACAGATGGAGTTTACAACATGCAGGGGCATTATAGGGGATTCTCTGCTTTACTTTCTTCCCATTCACCCAATCAAGTTCATGTATGGTGTTATGCATTATGCACATGTTTTGAATTTAGTACTGGCAGAAACAAGTAATAGCAAGTGCCTCGCTTTTCAACTTATTGAATGATATTGCAGTCTTTATCAGAGAATCTTATAAGCGAATGATTATTTGGGTGAATGAAAACAAAAGTTCTCGCCATCAACACCTCTCTCCTATCAGAGAAACTCCCTGGTGGGCTAAAGATAATGCTTTAAGAAAAATATTTGGAAACTTTGGCAAGCCTGATAATGCCCTATATACACAGATGTTCTGCTAACTTTGGCTACCATACAAGAACATGAAAATATGAAATCAGATGATCGCAGTAAAGCCAAAGTATACATTGAATCACTACTCAAATATGAAACCATACTGACTGCTCAAATATTTCTTCGTATATTTGAGCAGACTACTCCCCTTTTGAAATATTTGCAAACAAACAGAATGGATATTCTCTCTGCGTACAGGATGGTTGCTACTACTAAACGAGAGTCTGATAAAAATAAACAGAGATTTTGGAGGTATTATGGTGGCTGCAGATCATTTCGTTTGTTGAGCTAATGAACAGCTAGAAGATGAAGAGAATGCAGATTTGGAGTTGGAGGTGCAGACAGAATTGCCGCTGAAAAGAGTTAGAAAGAAGAAAACGATGCCTGGCGAGAAGGCTTATGATGAAAGGCTGAATGACGCAGAGGAGGGCTTATGAAGTTGAGGTATAAAATCCAATATTGGACAAAGTCACACTAAGCATCAGAGATCAATTTCTTTCTCATGGGACTCTTTACAACGATTTATCGATTCTAGACCCAAGAAATTTAGATCAGCTGAAGAAGAGCAGCAATATTGAAGAGTATGAGTCTTGATTTAAAGAACTCAGTAAGCCACTGCTTGAGTTCGACATCTGGGCAACAGGTGAAAACTTGAAGTTGGAATTCAGGAGTCTAGCTACACACTGGGAAAAATTGAAAAATGCACCCTTGGAAGTCTACACCGTTAAAGATATGAACGACGAGGATGAACACGAGTCTTATTTAAATGAAGACAGTCATGAGACAATTGCAACGAAATGTTCATCTTGTAAGAATTGTCCAGTCTGCTGTTACCAGATCCTCAGTAAGGTACAACTTTTTAAACTGATGCCTATCATATAATTGGTCTAGCTTACAAGTATCTCCTGACCTTGTCATTTATAATCAAGTTTCCGTGAGAGAAGTTTTTTCTACCTTGAAATTCATAAAAAAAAATCGTCTAAGAATCACTCACAGGAACACCTCCAGGAGTTTTATGCTAATGCTCATATATTAATAATATATTAATGTCTCCCAATAATGATTTAATAATTGACAAAGTTGCATCCAAGAGTGAACTATTCAAAGAAAATTTGATAATCTAAATAAAAAGTAATTCCTTTCGTTACCCCTGCATGTGTTTTATTTTTCCCAGGGTCGTTATCCGACTCATCACTATCATGTGTGTGTGTGTGTGTGTGTGTGTGTGTGTGTGTGTGTGTGTGTGGTGTAGCCTGTTTCCCATCAAATATATAATACTTTCATTTCAAGATATACCTCCCCACGTCTATTAAGCTCCATCTTCAAGTGGGCCGGTCAACGTCAAAAGTCCTTGGCCGAAATTTAGTCCCAGTCCATCTCTGTACCTGAGCTGATGGTCATGGGATTACCCCTTGCAGCAAGTTAGTGGTCACCAATAGTCTGTTGGGCAAAAAACCTAATCTCCAGGTCAGAAGGATCAATCTTAGCTTCTTTTAGTATCAAAGCTTGGCTTATGGGATATTCTGAGGTAAAACCTTTGTTTCCTTCTATTACTTAAATCTCTCTGATGAAAGCTCCTTCTACTTCCCTCCTATGACTTTTTTTATTGCTTTTGTATACAAGCCTACTGTTTTTAAAATCCATCCTATGGTCATTTTCCCAACAATGCCTAGCTATAGCACTCCCCTGAGAGTTAAGCTGTACTGCCCTTCTATGTTCTTTGATTCAAGCCCTTATTCCCCCACATATTTGTCTCCACAATTGCTGCACTTGATTATGTATACCCCCTACATCATCTGTGTTATTGTCTTCTCCTTCAATTTATTTTTACGTGCTTTGTTTTTTACAGTACTATTATCAAATGTATATGTACACAAATCTATATTTACTTTCTTTAATTTTTGAAGTGTTTTGTTTCATTTTAGGCATAAAAGGAAGGGCAACCATTTTCTTGTTTTCCTTATTCCATGTACTCTTGTCCCTCAAACGTGAAATAAGTATCACTGGCACGTTTGAGGGACAAGTTTACAAACAGAAATATGGAGTAGCTATGGGGTCCTCATTATCACCTATACTCGCTAACATCTATATGGAATATTTCCAAACCAATCTAGTTCCTAATAATAATGTCCCTAATTTAAAACTCAAAGGTTGGTGGAGATATGTGGATGATATTCTTGCTGTTCTGCTAGGTGATGAAAATGAAATAGAAACTTTTCTAGACGAACTCAATAAGTTTGATACAAACAATCCAATTCACTTTTAGAGAAAAGTAACAATAATAAACTGCCCTTTTTAGACATACTGATAGAAAGAAAAGAAACAGGATATGAATTCAGCACATATAGAAAGCCCACACACACACACAAACTCATATATTCATTTCTTCTCTTTTCACAGTTATGATATAAAAATAGGTGTTCTAGCAGGTTTATTTCTTAAGAGCAATGAGAACACGTGACCCTTGTAAGATAGATCAAGAAATAAATTACATTGATAAAAACTTTGATGCATTAGTATACCCAGAATGGTTCAGAAAAAGGGCACTCAACAAAGCTAGGAAGATTTTTTACAGAGCAAATGTAGAGTACATGGAATAAGGAAAAAGAAAATAGTTGCCCTCCCGTTTATGCCTAAAATGAAACAAATCACTTCAAAAATGAAAGAAAGTAAATATATCAAAAATGAAAGAAAGTAAAATATAAATTGTGTATACCTTTGATTATACCATAAAAAACAAAGTATGTACAAAAAATTAATTGGAAGGAGAAGACAGTTAAGCATTGTTGGGAAAAGGACCATAGGATGGATTTTAAAAACATTATGCCTTTATACAAAAGCAATAAAATCAGTCATAGGAGATTAGTAGAAGGAGCACTCATCAGAGTGATTAAAGTGGTAATAGAAGGAAACAAAGGTTTTAACCTCAGAATATCCCATAGAAGGAAACAAAGGATTGACCCTTCTGACCTGGAGATTACGTTTTCTCCCCAACAGACTATTGGTGACCACTAACTTACCGCGAGGGGTAATATGATATTGTTAACTACAATAAAGTTTTGTACATACTTACCTGGCAGATATATACTTAGCTATAGTCTCCGACGTTCCGACAGAATTTCAAATCTCGCGGCACACGCGACAGGTAGGTCAGGTGGTCTACCTTACCCGCCGCTGGGTGGCGGGCGTATGAACCAATCTATCTCTCCAGCCAGATTTTTTCTCTTCCACCTGTCTCCTGAGGGGAGGCTGGGTGGGCCATTAGACGTATATATCTGCCAGGTAAGTATGTACAAAACTTTATTGTAGTTTAACAATATCATTTTTGTACATGAACTTCCCTGCCAGATATATACTTAGCTGATTGGCACCCTTGGTGGATTTGGGAGGGTAGAGACAGCTAAAGTAATAAGGAGAGATAAGAAACAAACTGATGTTGTAGGATATAAATAACCTTGGTTCTTACCTGTTCAGGCAGAAGACTTCATTGATTATTTTCTCTGAGTCTGCGTTGCCTGGAGAGCTACAGCTAGGACGTGACCCTGATGCTGAAAGACTCTCGGATCTACCACTGGGATATGTGATCCCTTTGTGTGGTAGAATCCAAGTCGGATCCTGTTAAAGGGAGTTCGTTCCTATCTTAACAGGTCCTAACCACTACTACTGCAAGGAGCCACACTCATCAGACCACCTAACCAAACTACTAAAGATTAGTATTACGACCTAAAGAGATGCCTTCATGCATCCTCTTTAGGCAACCAACAACAACAAATACAAGGGGAAAAATTTATACTACTAAACAGGATGAGTTCCAGCTCCCTGCCCCAGCACTGAATCCGCGAGATACGTACGGGCCCAAGGCGAAGCAATTTTTCGTAAGTGATTCTCACATCACGTAAGTAGTGGTTCGCGAACACTGACTGACATCTCCAGAATGTTGTCTCCATCAGATTTCGCACGGACATATTCTTGTTGAAAGCCAGAGAAGTTGCTATGGCTCTTACTTCGTGTGCTTTCACTTTAAGAAGCCTAAGATGTTCTTCTCTGCAGGATCCGTGTGCTTCTTTGATGAGGCTTCTCAAGAAGAAGGACAATGCGTTCTTCGACAATGGACGAGTAGGCTCTTTTACTGAACACCACAGGACCTCTCGGTTGGCTTCAGTTGCTCTTTTCTTCTAAGGTAGTATTTCACCATTCTCACTGGGCAAAGAGTTCTCTCGGGGTCTTCTCCTACCAAAGAAGATAACCCACGAATCTCGAAGTTCTTGGGCCATGGACTTGATGGGTTCTCATTCTTTGCAAGAAAAACAGGAAGGAAAGAGCAAATGAGAGAGTCCTCCAAACCTTAAAACCCACATTACCATCAATCGCCTGAAGCTCACCTCACTCTTCTGGCGGAAGCTAGAGCCATCAAAAACAGAGTCTTCCTGGTAAGGTCTCTGAATGAGGCTGAATTAGGGGGTTGTTTCAAACCTAGAGGACCCCAAGGAATTGAAGGACTACATCCAAATTCCAGCTAGGTGTCTTAGGATACTGCATTTTCGTTGTATTAAACGACCTAATAAGGTCCTGTAGGTCCTTATCTTCCGATAAGTTGAGGCACCCCTGTGCCTGAAGACATTCGCCAACTACTACGATAGCCTTTAATCGTCGAAACGACTAAGCCCACATTCTTGTCTTAAGAATAAAAGAAGTTCTGCAATTTGATTCACAGAGGTAACTGGAAGAGGAAAACGTTATTCCTCTTGCACCATCTTCTGAAGACATCCCACTTCGATTGGTACACTCGTAAGGTGGAAGACCTCCTCGCTCTAGCGATTGCCTTAGCAGCTGCTGACGAAAAGCCTTTCGCTCTGACCAGTTTTTTTCTGGACAGTCTGAAGCCAGTCAGACTGAGAGCGGGGAGGTTTTTGTGGTACCTGTCGAAGTGGGGCTGTCTGAGTAGATCGCATCCTTAGAGGAAGCGATCTTGGAAAATCCACTAGCATTCCAGCACCTCTGTGAACCAATCTTGTGCTGGCCAAAAAAAAGGGAGCTATCAAAGTCATCCTCGCGGAATCTGACTCTGCGAACTTTTTTAAAGTCAACCCCAGAACCCCAGAATCTTGAAGGGGGAAACGCGTATACATCGAGTCCTTTCCAATCGAGTAGGAGAGCGTCTATCCCTATTGCTCCTGGATCCGAGATGGGGCGAGCAATACAGAATCCAGTCTTTTGTTCTTTGAAGTTGCAAACAGGTCTAAGAGAGGCCTGCCCCACAACTTCCAAAGGCTCTGGCAAACATCTTGGTGCAGAGTCCACTCTGTGGGAAGGACCTGATCTTTCCTGCTGAGGAGATCTGCCCTTACATTCCTTTCTCCCTGTACGGAATCTGGTGAGAAAGTTTTATCCCCCTTTCTTCTGTCCACAGAAGAAGATCTCTTGCTGTTTCGTACAGAGAGAAGCGGAATGCGTCCCCCCCTGTTTCCTGATGTATGCCAGAGCCCGTGGTGTTGTCCGAGTTTATTTGCACAAATGCTCCTGTCACATCTGACTCGAACTCCTTCAGAGCAAGGCCACACGGCTATTAGTTCTTTCCTGTTGATTGTGCCAGGAAGACTGGTCCCCCCCCACCCCCCCAGGTTCCTGACACCTCCTTGGTTTCCCAGAGTCGCCCCCCAAACCCTGTTTCCTTGATCGATCGGAGAACAACACCAGGCTGGGGTTTCTGGGATTGAAGCGGCAGTCCCTGCGAGAAACTTGTCGGGATCCGCCCACCATGCTAACTACCTCCTTGATTTGAAGAGAAATTGACAGGGAGAACTTCAAATCCTGAGAAGGACGACTCCAATTCCGATGAAGAAAGAATTGGAGCGGTCTCAGGTTTGCAACCTTCCTAGGGAAACAAATTGCTCCAGTGAGGAGAGCGTCCCCAGCAGACTCATCCCACTCCCCTCACTGTGCATACTTCTTTCCTAAGAAGGTTTTGTTACTTTTTCGGAGTCCCGGGCTATCCTCTCCTGTGACGGAAAAGCCCGAAAAACTCAGAGAGTTCATCTGGATCCCCAGATAAACGCACTCTTGAGGCGGGATCAGAACAACTGACTTCTGTAGATTGACCAGAATCCTAAGGAATAAGTCAAATCCAGGGTTTTTCTTCAAGTCCTTCAGACAACGAATCTCTGGAATTGGCCCTTATAAGCCAATCGTCGAGATAGAGCGAAATCCTCACCCCTTCTAGGTGAAAGCCATTGTGCCACATTCCTCATGATGGCCGTAAAGACTTGGGGGGCCGTGGAGAGGCCAAAACACAGGGCCCTGAATTGGAAGATTCTTCCCCCCATCATGAATCTTAGAAACTTCCTCGAGGAGGATGATTGGTACGTGGAAGTAAGCGTCCTGTAAGTCCAAGGACACCATCCAGTCCCCTGGACGGAGTGCTGCTAACACCGAGGCAGTGGTCTCCATCGTGAACTTCTTCTTTTCGACGAAGAAGTTCAGGGCGCTTACATCCAACACCGGGTCTCCATCCCCCTGATTTGATTTTGGAACTAGGAACAGGCGGTTGTAAAAGCCCTGCCGAAAGATGATCTGCCACTAGTTCGATCGCCTCCTTTGTCCAGCATCTGATCTACCGCTAGTCGGAGGGCTTGATTCATGATGGGGGTCCCTGTATCTGGCCGTCAACTCCCTCGGGGTATCGTCAAGGGAGGCCCTCGAAGAGAACGGGATTAGATAGCCCTTCCTCAAAATTGACAGGGTCCAGGCATCTGCGTCTTTCTGGGCCCAGACTTCTGCAAACTGTAAAAGCCTGGCGCCTACAGTTGTCTGAAGGACTTGAGTCTTACTTGGGAGGTTTGATTGACTTCGTAAAAGTCCTCCCTCTTCTGTTTGGTTTCCGACCTCTGAACGACAGAGGATTTAGAGGTAGATGCCCCTCGAAAGGGTTCCTGAGAGGTCGGCTTAGCTTTCTTGTCTTAGTCTGGAAGGTAGGGCGCGGTTTCCCTTGCAGACTGTGCTAGCAGGTCCCTGCGTAGCTTTGGCAGAGAGAGCCTTCGAAATGTCTTGAACCAGGTGTTTAGGAAACAGCTGAGTAGATAGAGGGGCGCAAAAAGCAAAGACGATCTCTGAGCATGTGAGACCGACTTTGTTAAAAATGAGCAAAATACTGATCTTTTCTTCAAGACCCCTGCTCCAAACAGTGAAGCTATTTCGCTGGCCCCATCTCTCACCGATTTATCCATACAGGATAAGACACAATTCAAATCCTCCGGAGAAAACGTGTCCGGTCCTTGAGTTTTCTTGGCTAGGACTCCGAGGGACCAATCGAGAAAGTTGAAAACTTCCAAGACTCTAAACATGCCTTTTAGAATGTGATCCATTTCATTCATTGCCCACGTTGTTCTGGCCGAATTCAAAGCTGATCTTCTAGTGGCGTCTACTAGTGCCGAAAAATCTGCGTCAGCTGACGACGGAAGGCCCAGTCCCAAGGGTTCTCCTGTCTCATACCAAAATCCTGTCCTTCCTGAAAGCTTCGACGGAGGGAAGGCAAACATTGTTTTCCCCGCTTCCTCTTTAGTGCGCATCCATGAACCGAAACTCTTGAGCGCTTTCTTCATAGAAAGAGTCGGCTTCATTCTCACGCACGAAGATCCTTTCGTTGCTTTCGCTGTGGAGAACAACGAGTGTGGAGAAGGAGGAGCAGTAGGGCTCAAAGACTCTCCGAACTCCTGAAGGAGAAGCTCTGAGCTTCTTGTACGAAGAAACTGCTGCCGATGTATTAGTTTCTTCCTCAGAGGCTTCCTGGTCTTCTTGAAGAGGAGAACGAGGATGAGGAGAACGAGGATGATTATCCTTATGAGAATCCTTAGATGATTTCCTAGCTGGGGTACAGTGCGATGAAGGAGACAAACGTCTTGAATGAGGAGAAGATTCCAAAGTAGAGAGGCGTACAGGAGAACGACGAGTTGTAAAAGACGGACGCTTATCCGAAAATTCTTGTCTAAACTCGCATTCCTTCCTAAGTGCAGACAAACTCTTAACATCAAAAGAGGAAGGACTCCTTTCTCTAGAAAGACCACGTCTATCCCTAGGGAAACTACAGAGGGAGAGCGCCTGCTAAGATCCTGGCGCCGATCGTGAGGAGAGCGGCTACTAGGCGCCGAGCGCCTATCTGTTACAGGGCGCTTAGTGGAATCCTGGCGCCTACCAAGCGGCGAAACGTTGCTAAAAATAGGGCGCCTTTCAGGAGCAGGGCGCTCGAGAGGCTCTTGATGCCTACGAAGCGGAGAGCGGCTGCTACGCTCGAGCGCTTAAACGGAACAGGGCGTTCGGCGAGATCTTGGTCCTTACCGACGGGAGAACGTCTGTAAGGCTCCGAGCGCCTAACAGAAGCAGGGCGCTTGAGGCGTTCTTGACTTCTAGCAAGAGGAGACCGATGAGAGTAGGGAGTCCTCGAGAACGAAGAGCGCCTACTAGGAGAACGAAGCAACCGAGGATCAAGGTGTCTTTCTCCAGGCGAACAGCTACTAAAAGAATGACGCTTACCAGGAGCAGGGCTCCTACTAGACTCTTGATGTCTTACAGGGAGGAGCGAACTCCATGCGATGAGCGCCTACCAGTCACGTTATCCGACGCCCGACTATAGTAGTCGGAAGGAGAAGTGCGCCTACTTTCAGAAGGGCATTCCCTAGGTTCTCTGAGAAGACGAGGAGAAGAAAGAAGAGACGGCGACGACGAACCAAGTCTTCTATGACCTGAGCGACTCTCTCTTCTTGCACGAACTCTAGAAGAAGAGAAACAGAAGGGGCTGAGCGTCTACCCGAGGCAGGAATCCGATTTGAGGAAATATCTTCATAGTCCAGGAGCGCCTATCCGTCGAATGGCGTCTCGACACCTCCGAGCGGGAGTGGTGTTCCTCTCGTGAAATGTTACGATGAGTAGAAGAATCCTCAAAAGAAGGAGAACGCCGATTACAAGGAGAGCGCTCTTCCGACGAAACGCGCTTCGATCTCTTGATCGGGAGCGACAAATCCTTCCTTCTACGCGATCTCGATGCTAAGGAGTCCGCCAAGGCTGTGATCTGAGCTTGTAGGCCCGCTAGTACTCGAGAAGGAGAGTCTCCAGGATCTTCTTCCGAAGCAAGCTCAGCGCGAGGCGCGGGAGAAGGAGGGCGATCACCGGATCTCCTAGGCTTCTTTGCTTGCAAGGAAGCTACATCAGAAAAGTCTTCTGGGCTGGACGCTAACGTACTGAAGGGAGCCTCCGCAGCCCTCTTCAACGGGCGTGACGCCTCCTTAGAGCTCCACCCACGCTTCGGCGAACGGAGAGAGGATGACGAAAAACACTGGCGCAGAGTATTCTTCTTCTTACGATCCAAGGCAGCCTGGGAGCGAACTTCAGGATCTGCCGAGGGGACGCCTGACCGGTGGGGGCTCTCCCTAGCCCTCCTGCGGCTTTCGACTTTCCTCCTCCACTGGAACTGGGAGTCTGGAAGAGGTCTAGGCCTGGAGGCACTAAGGAGCCGGTCAGACGCACCCTCCACATCACTGGGTACACTGCACTTATCATCACTGACACTCTTACCTTGCTCAGTACGAAGATTCTTGTCTTCCTTAGAACACAAGGAAGCTTTTGAGGCCGCCGCCTCCGAAGACGAATCTACGGCTTCGGTGCGGGGAGCAGGAGCTGAGACCTGGGAGGAAGGTTCTAAAACTACATTAAGGTTAGTTTCATTCTCACTCATTCTCGACCTGCTCGAGCTCCTTGAAGAAGCTTTACGTACCCTATCCCTTTCAAGTTTCCTAATATAAGAAGAAAGAGCCTTGTATTCCTCTTCGTTCAAAACCTCACACTCTTGACACGGGTTACTAAACGAACATTCATTCCCCCTACATTTAACACAGAAAGTGTGAGGGTCCACCGCAGCTTTCGGTAACCTCACCTTACATCCATCGGTCACACTACTCTAAACAAAACCGGAGTTTTGGAAACAGAATCAAAATCAGACATTCTACAGGAAATCCAGCGCAAAGTCAATAACGGTCCACAATCAGCGTATGCCAAGCCAACATAGAGCGAATACGTCACCAAAATGTTCAAATCAATCTCCAGGCAAGCGAGAAATGAAGAAGATATCGGAAGAAACGACAACAGTTGTTATCGCTTCAGCGACAGAAAAAAATCTGGCTGGAGAGATAGATTGGTTCATACGCCCGCCACCCAGCGGCGGGTAAGGTAGACCACCTGACCTACCTGTCGCGTGTGCCGCGAGATTTGAAATTCTGTCGGAACGTCGGAGACTATAGCTAAGTATATATCTGGCAGGGAAGTTCATGTACAAAACCCACCGCCACAGCTCAGGATATCAGAGCGACAAGAGGGGATTAGCAACTCTCAAGGAAACCAGAACAGCCATCATATAAATGATGACTCAACAAGAAGTTTCAGAAGACTACTGGGCCTTGACCCAGGTTGACAACCTACGCATCTCTTGAAAAAGGCCTACAGATAGGGCCTGAAAGTAGTACTTGAGTGTTGAGTAAAATAAAATATAAATACTTATAAGTAAACATGTTATACACAGTAATTTTGTAGGTTTCTTTTTCAATTATTATTATTATAAAGCAAACCTCATGAAAACCCAGGTATGCTCATTCCATCTGAACAACCACCAGGCATACAGAAAACTAAAAATAAAATGGGAAAACGCGGAACTGGAAAACCATCCGCATCCAGTCTAACTTGGCGTCACTCTTGACAGAATACAGACTTTCAGGAGCATGTCAAGAAGCTAAAAAAAAAAGTGGCCACCAGAAATAACCCTCTAAGCAAAATTGCATTCACCAAGTGGGGAGCAGATGCAAAAACTTTACAGCAAATGGCCCTAGCACTATGTTAATCTCCTGCAAAATATTGTGCTCCTCTGTGGGAAAGATCAAGCCACGCCAAAAGAGTGGATATCGAGCTAAATAAAGCACTCTGAGTGCAAAACCCCTGCCAGCTTTGTTTAGACTAGCCAGCATTGCACCACCTAGCATCTGTCGAGATGCCACGGCAAGAAAGGAAAAGACCAAACAAGCAAATGATCCCAGGCCTGGGATCATTTGCTTGTCTGAAATCACATAAGAGCTACATGACATTGAAAGAACTAGAGACCCCAGACCTATCAAAATACAGACTGCAGAAATGGAGAGAGCGACAGTCAGACTACCAATAATGCCCTCCCTGACCCTAGTGAAGACCTGCCCTGTGGATTCTCAGATTCTCCCTCACTAGAAGGAAATGGGTCACCCTGAATAGAGGGAGAACAAAAGTTGGTAGGACAGGGGATAACCTCCAGAGATGGGGTTACACAAACGGTGCTTAATGCCCCTGCATGGAACCAATCCAAAATATGAATCACATCTTGTGTAGCTGCCCACTAGGGCCCACTTGTTTGGACATGACCTAAGAATGGCAAATGACACAGAACTCCAATGGGTAGAACAATGATACAGGCCAATGGCAGAGAATACTGAATGGAAAATACAGGTAGTCCCCGGATATCAGCAGGGGTTCCATTCCAACAGCTTGATGATAAGCGAATGATTTTCGCAGCTTATCAGAGCCAATAACCAGATTTTGACACTGACAATCAGTTAATGGCACCTCTGTTAAGTATTCATCGACGCCAATATACTCTATTATCAGCAGCGGTGATAACTGGAAATCAGCGCAATTTGGCAATAATAGGGAAATAAGATTCATTTCATTATTTTTTAAATTTCAAAATCAACACAACTTACCCCTCTTGGGTTTGGTCACTGACTTTAGGATTAATCGGCTCACATGAAATTCTAGTGCTTCCCCAAACAGAAGCAAGTAGTAAACTATCTGACATTTTGTCTCAGCTTGCTATCGTTAATTTCTAAACATGTATGCACATACAATTAGACAGGGAATATTTACATTTCTTTAGGTAATAAAATAGTAAAAGAGAAAGAGTAACTTGCTTCAAGATTCCAATTCCTGTCCTGAAGGTAAAACTGTGCTAATGCTTCATCAGTTCCAGTGATTGCTGCAAATCTCTCTACACGGTCCTGGAAAAAAAAATAAAAATCATGTCAAAAGACGAATGAAGATTTTAGACATAGCCTATAACATTTTGAGAAATTAAAATAAAATATGCCTTGTCAAAATGACAAATTTTAAAAGTAATTTGTATTTTTCTTAACCTACAAACCTCAGGTCTTTATTCATGGTACTATTTACTTTCCAACACAAGAGGAGCCAGCCTTAACCCTTACATGATGGGCTAAATAAGGGATTTTGACAAAGGAAAAATCTATTTCTGGGCAGTGACCTGTGTCGCCCAGTGAAATGTACCTATAGCACTCATTTCTAAGGTATAAATATTGCTAAACATACAAGAGAAAAAGCTACATGGATTATACCAGGATAAACCTGGTTCGCTCACCCCTGTATAGGGTGTCGGTATAAAACTGGGGCGAGTGAAACCACTATCAGAGGTCCCCTGCCATTTAGTCTCTTCCTTTGTCATCTTCCCCCTTCTAAAGAGGAGCCGTACCAAAGACATCTACTGCCCGCTACTGCTACAACTAGTGCCTCGATCGTCATTCCTGAAAATAGCACCCAAGTTTGGGCCTACAGGGTGAGGAAAGAAGGGGTGGGTTCACTGGGCAACACAGGTCACTGCCCAGAAATAGATTTTTCCTTTGTCAAAATCCCTTTTCTGGGCCTAACCTGTGTCCCTCCTTGAAATAGTAACAGAGCCAATCGGTGCCACAAGCTTGGATTATAATATCCACAAGGCTACAGAAGGGAGAAATTAAACTGTTTAAGCAATTCTACCCTATTTTAATCAGTTCCCTTAAATCTAAAATAAAGTTTGTTCATGCAACTTACGTCAGATATATATATAGCTGATAATTTCCGACACCGACAGAATTTAAAACTTACGACACACGTAGTGGGAGTCAGGTGGTTAGTACCCATTCCCGCCGCTGGGAGGCGGGTATCAGGAATCATTCCCATTTTCTATTCATAATTTTTTCTGTTGCCGGTGTTGTGAACATCTGTTTACAGCACCTCCGTCTGGATTTGGAAACTTTTTGCTACTTGAGTATCCCTTTTGGTTCTTTTTGGATTAATTGATTGGATCGGTGGCTAGGCACACGTTATTAGTGGATTGATTTGATTTTGGTTTGGACTTTTCTTGGAATAATATGTCAGGGTCTAGTACAGCTAGCGCTAGGTTCTGCTCTAGAACTGATTGTAGAGGTAGGCTACTGAAAGCTTCAGTAGACCACATACGGTATGTAAGAGTTGCAGGGAGCATGAATGTGTGTATGAAAGCCGTTGCAAGGAGTGCGAAAGACTAACAGATTCTGAGTGGAAGGCGTATGAGACCTATCTTAGGAAACTTGAAAGGATAGGTTAAGGAGGTCTTCCTCCAGGAGTGTTTCAGGCGTGCAAGAAATTAATGTTTCTCCTGTTAACCCTCCTTCTGTTAATGCTCCTAACCCACCCTGTAGTTTTGCCTCCGGGCCCTGAAGCAGTGTCTGTAGAGAGTAATACTTTTATCCTTAATATTGGAGTCGATTCGTATCTAGAATCGAAAGTGTTGGCTCTTGAGAGCAAAAGTGACGTGCAAAAGTGCAGTGATACCACCCTTGTATTGTTGGAGGGTGGTGGCGTCAGATCGGCCTCGTTTCGCCTCTAGGCCTGGACCTCTGTCTTGACTCCCAGGACCTGGGGAGGGAGCATGTCGAAAGCCGAGGAGGGTTACAAGGAACCCCCACCGATCTGACGTGCCTTCGGCAGTTACTGATGAAATCCCCAGACTGCCAGGGAGCGTGCCCGCGTGCACGTCTCCTCAAGGAGTGTTTTTCGTCATCGGAGGCTTCATCCCCACGTAAGGGGTGGAGTTCTCAAGGTGCTTCACGTCCGCTGAAAAGGACGGCGCGTAATGTTGACGCTTCACGTCCTAGTTCTCCGCTTTTGCGATCTTCGCCTGACAGTGCGTTCGCTGCTTTTCCGCCGCAGAAAAGGCGTAGAGAGTCTTCGGACTTGGATTCAGTTAGCTCGTACGAGCGATACAGTCGCTCCAGAGCTCGGGAAGAGCCGTACCTGGAGGAGAAGGAGGCGTCCCCTCGCCGCTCTCCTGCTCACAGGATCAGTCCCTCCCCGGAGCAGGAAGATTCGAAACCAAAGAGGGATGATTCAGTCACTGCAGCAGCAACTTCAGGACGCTCTTGCTGCTAGAGAGTCTCTTCCGCGTCGTAGGAAGGATGAGAAGCTTCCTGTGAAGAAGTCAAGACCCGTCTTTGCTCTCTCCTCGCTCGCCATCTCTCTTCGTTCGAGTCTCCCTCTAGAGTTCGTTCTGCTCCCCAGCAGCTCTCTAGAGGAGGTGAGAAGTTCGCTTCTCGCTCTCAGGATGAACTATCTCCCGCTCGCAAGTCTTCGTATGTTTCGCAAGCGAGTGATGGACACTGAGCGCGCTTCTGTGCAAGTGGAGCGCGCTTCAGGTGCCGCCAAACGCGCACCTGTTGTTGATAAACGTGCACCAGTGAGCGGCAGCCGCTCGCTGACTGACGCTCGGCGCGCACCAGTGGAAGCCAAGCGTGCACTAGTGGACGCTCGGTGCGCGCCAGTGGACGCCAAGCGTGTGTTAGTAGATGTCGAGCGCGCACCTGTCGGCGCCAAACGTGCGAATTCGGACGCCAAGCGCGCGCGCTGGTAGACACCTTCTTCACCAATGCAAGTTCAGGTGGATGAAGGAACCCTTCCTGTTCGTTAAGTTTTCTTCAGAGTTTCCTCCTACTTCTCCAGTTTCTGAGGAAGGAGTTAGCGATGATTTAGTAGAAGCAGAGGAGGAACAGCAACCAGCTACTGGTCTCATCGGACTATAAAGTTCTGATGCGTCTTCTACAGTCGGAGTTCGGAGAAACTTTTTTCAACCGGAAGCCGGAAGCCCCCTCGTACTCCTCCCTTCTAATTTTCTTCTTTTAAGGCAACGAAGGCTTCTTGGGTTCATTAAAATGAAGAAGTCGCTTTCCACGAAGCAAGCGTTCCGGAAAGTCCAGGAGTGGATGGAGAAGAGGAAAGCGTCAGGAAGTCCTCTTTAGCTTTACCGCCTTCAAGACTCTGTGGTAAAGGAGGCATGTGGTATGAGACAGGAGAAGACATAGGCGTTAAACTACCAGCCTCTGCTCAAGGTGACTTCGGGAGCATCGTAGACGCCTCCAGAAGAGCCCTTCTGTCTTCATCAAAAGTCACCCCCCTTGGACCCATAACGAGTTCGACTTTCACCTAAAAGGCCTCTTCAGGACTCTAGAGGTCTTCAACTTTCTCGACTGGTGTCTTGGAGTTTTAGATGCCAGGTCAAGGAGTTCTGATACTATTAGTCTGGGGGAGCTGTCCAGCGTTCTTTCTGCATGGACAAGGCCGTCAGGGATGGTTCTGAGGAGTTGGCTACGCACTTTAGCTCGGGGATTCTCAAGAAGAGAGCGCTCTTTTGTAACTTCACGGCCAAATCCTCTCTCCAACGCAAAAGGCGGACTGCTTTTCGCTCCTTTCTCAGACCATCTCTTCCCCCAGGCTATGGTTAAGGACATAGCTTCAAGCCTTCAGGAAAAAAAACGGCAACGCAAGATCTTCTGGCTCAGTCTTCTAGAAGGCCAGCAGCTGCTTCATCTTCTGGAGCTTCGTTTGCCAAGAAATCGAAGCCCTTTCGTGCTGGACCTTCCTCGAAAGCAGCCTCCCGAGGAAGAGGCTCTTCCAGAGGAAAAACCCCTGCTCCGTCAAAGAGTAGGAAGTGATTCGGAAGTCCTTCAGACGCCGGTAGGAGCCAGGCTTCCTTCGATTCGCGGAAAGCCCTGGGAAGAGAGAGATGCGACCCTTGGTCGCTGGATGTCGTGAGGAAAGGGTACAGGATCCCTTTCTTGAAGTCCACCCCCGCTATCCTCAACACCAAAGGATTTGTCTCCCTCTTATCGAGGAGAGAAGCAGAAAGTGCTTTTCGATCTGCTGGAACAAATGATCGAGAAGCAAGCGGTGGAACAGGTCTTCGACCTGGAATCGCCAGGGTTTTACAACCGCCTGTTCCTGGTGCCGAAACATTCGGGGGGGGGTGGGCGACCCGTCCTCGATGTCAGCAGCCTAAATCTCTTCGTGATAAAGAAGAAATTCAAGATGGAGACGACTCAATCGGTGCTGTCGCTTTGAGACCGGGGGCCATTGGATGGTCTCACTAGACCTCCAAGACGCGCTATTTTCACGTCCCCATCCATCCCCAATCAAGGCAAATACCTGCGATTTGTCCTGAAGGGGAAGGTATTCCAATTCAGGGCACTTTGCTTCGGTCTGACCACAGCGCCGATGGTTTTCACCATTCTAATGAAGAAACGTGGCAAGGCTGCTTCATTTGGAGAATATACGGATCTCTCTCATCTACCTGACGACTGGCTTATTCGACTTTCATCGCTGGGTGAACGGTGTCTGGAGGACCTGCACACGACCATGACTTTTAGCAAAGTCCCTGGGGCTTCTGGTAAACCTCGAAAAGTCGCATTTGACTCCGTCTCAATCTTTAGTCTATCTGGGGATTCAGATGGACTCAGTGGCTTTTCGGGCTTTTCCGTCCCAGGGGCGACAACTTCAATGCTTGGAGAAAGTGGCGACCTTTCTGGGGAAGGAAACAATGCTCGGTGAGGGAATGGATGAGTTTTGCTGGGGACCATTTACTCACTGGAGAAGTTTGTTTCTCTGGGAAGGCTCCACCTCAGAACCTCTTCAATTCTTCCTAGCCAACAGTTGGAAGAACAAGCAAGATCTGGAGGCGATCTTGTGCTTAACGAGAGAGGTGAAGGATCACCTAAGTTGGTGGTCAGATCCTCGGAAGCTCGCAGAAGGGCTCTCCCTCAAACTTCGGAACCCCGACCTAGTTGTTGTTTTCCGACGCGTCGTCCACGGGTTGGGAGCAACACTAGGAGGGAAAGAAGTGTCGGGCACCTGGAGAGGGGAACAGGTTGTCCTGGCACATCAATCTGAAAGAGTTGTCAGCCATTTATCTGGCTCTCAGGTTTTTCCAGGAAGAAGTATCCGGCAAAGTCGTTCAGATCAATTCGGACACACCACAGCGCTGGCATACCTAAGAAATCAAGGTGGAACTCACTCCGCCTTCTCTGTTTGCCATCGCAAAGGAACTCCTTTTGTGGGCAAAAGCGCAAGAAGTCACGATCCTGACAAGGTTCGTGTCAGGAGTACAGAATGTTCGGGCGGACTTCTCAGTCGGCGAGGACAGCTGTTGCCGACAGAGTGGACCCTTCACCAAGAGGTTTGCCAGTCGCTGTGGAACCTGTGGGGCTGTCCACAGGTGGATGTCTTCGCAACGTCCAGGACGAGAAGACTTCACTCTATTGCTCCCCAGTTCTGGACCCGGGAGCAGTCGCAGTAGACCGCCCTACTTGGAATTGGTCGGGCCTAGACATATACGCTTTTCCCCCGCTCAAGATCCTCGGGAAGTGATGAGGAAGTTTGCGGCATCGGAAGGAGCGAGGATGACACTCATCGCCCCCTTCTGGCCGGCAGCCGACTGGTTCACAGAGGTGATGTCCTTCCTGGTAGACTTTCCGAGGACTCTACCCTTAAGGAAAGATCTACTCAGACAGCCCCACTTCGAGAGTACCACACAAAAAAACCTCCCCGCTCTGAGTCTGACTGCGTTCAGACTATCAAGAAGTTGGCCAGAGCGAGGGTTTTTTCAAGACTGTGGCGAAGGCGATTGCCACCGGAAGGAGGCCCTCCTCGATCGCTATGTACCAATCGAAGTGGGCTGTCTTCAGATCCTGGTGCAGGAAGAAGGGCATTTCCTCCACCACAACCTCTGTGAGCCAGATAGCTGACTTCCTTCTTCATCTGAGAGAAGAAGTGAAGTTGGCTGTTCCAACTATTAAAGGCTACAGGAGCGTGCTTTCTGTAGTCTTTAGACACAGAGGACTCGATTTGTCTAATAATAAGGACATTCATGATCTCATTAGATCGTTCGAGACTAGGAAGGTAGTCCAGCCTAAAGTACCCTCGTGGAACTTGGATGTGGTACTCAAATATTTGATGTCGAGTAACTTCGAACCGCTTCATTCAGTTTCTATCAGGAATCTGACGAAGAAAACGATCTTCCTAACCGCTCTGGCGACGGCGAAGAGGGTTAGCGAAATTCAGGCCATTAGCAAGCCAGATTGGCTTTTCAGAAAGTAGTGCGGTGTGTTCTTTAAGTCCAGTTCTTAGCAAAGAACGAGAATCCTTCCAACCCGTGGCCGAGGTCCTTTGAAATCAAAGGGTTGTCAGATATAGTTGGAAACGAACGTGAGAGATTCCTGTGTCCGTCAGGGCTCTAAAGTTCTATCTGCAGAGAACTAAAGCTTGCAGAGGTTCATCGGACAATTTGTGGTGTTCAGTGAGGAAACCTGATCTTCCTATGTCGAAAAACGCACTGGCGTTCTTCATCAGGAATACGATTCAAGAAGCGCATAATAAGTGTAGTGACAGTGATAAAGCTTCTGAAAGTAAACGCTCACGAGGTGAGAGCTATTGCTACTTCGGTAGCCTTTCACAAAATATGGCTCTCAAAGATATTTTGAATGCCACATTTTGGAGAAGCAATTCGGTGTTCGCTTCACACTACCTGCGGGAAGGTGAAAGTGACATACGAAAATTGCTTCTCCCCTCGGACCATACATTGCTGCAGACACTGTTTTGGGGGCAGGAGGTAACACTCATCCTATCCTTTAGGGATTAGGGGTTTTAATTTGTGTTTATGGTTTTGGGGTGACCGCCTGGGGCGGGTCTCCCTTCATTAGCTTAGTTAAGTGGGATGCCTTTGGTAAACTAAGCCAGGTGGTGGTATTTTTGTCTCGTTGCCCTCATTAGTATGGTCCATGGTCTAGTCACGTCGTGGTCTCGCCCCTGTTGACAGATCATCTGGAGTGCACCAGCTTCATAGGTCTCTACCTTGCTGGCAACTCTAGTAGCACAAGCAGACTTACGTGGCAGTAATCACGAAGCCAGCTATGCTAACAGGTAAGGAATCAAGATATCAATTATCTGCACATATGTGTCCTAAATCCTCTATTCTGTCTCTCCCACCACCAAAGGTGGGATTCAGCTATATATATATCTGACAGGTAGTGCATGAACAAAATGAATTGTAATGATACAATTAAGTTTGTTCATACTTACCTGGCAGATATATATAATTAAGTACCCGCCCACCTCCCCTCAGGAGACAGTGGAAATAAAAAATTATGAATAGAAAATGGGAATGATTCTGATACCCGCCTCCCAGCGGCGGGAATGGGTACTAACCACCTGACTCCCACTACGTGTGTCGTAAGTTTTAAATTCTGTCGGTGTCGGAAATTATCAGCTATATATATATCTGCCAGGTAAGTATAACAAACTTAATTGTATCATTACAATATCATTTTTAACAAATATCTTAAGTCTAGGTCCTTACTCTATGAAGTATATATAAAAACCACAACCAAATTCTGGTAAGACCAGGGTGATTACTACACCATGTAATATAGATATTACTACATCAAGTAATATAAGATATTTTACATATATGAATAACAGTTTAAATATACTATACAGTACAAGAATGGTTCATTGTGCAATCCAGTGAAAACTCTGTCGGTGAAACAATGTTCCCTGCTGCACTGCTGAATATTTAAGGGGCCTCTAAGGATTTAAGGTAGAGGCTTTAAATACTTTCGGTGACTTCCATCCCGTATACTTTGTAATGGTCCTCAAAGTTCATATGGTGGAAGTGATGAATTGAGGTAGCTACTGCTCGGACATCAGGTACATGCGGGACTGATTCCGGGTTAGCCTATTTAATAAAATACAGAATTTGTTGTCTAACTGCTTTTAGTGAGATTGTTTCACCATTCTCTCTAATGAATAAAGGACCTGAAATTTTATTGGAAGTTCTGTCTAAAAATGATCTCAATGTTTTGACTGGGCAAAGGGATAGATCCTGTGGAAGTGGGACAAGCTTCCAGGGGGGACCACCTGCCATGAGGATCTTCGTTTTAGCCAAGAATTCCGATCTGATAATTATAGAAACTTCTCCGGGTGGAAGAAAGTCAATATGATTTATGGATTCTCTAGAAAGAGCCGACAATTCTGACATTCTGTCTGAAGCTAGGCTTACAAGGACTAAAGTCTACCTAAGGAGGGTTTGAATAAGGACACGATTCATTGTCAGTGTCTGAGCTAGTTTAAGTACGTCATTAGAAACCAGGAGACTGTATGAGGTCTGTCTGCTGGCTTAATCTAACACAATGCTCTTGCAATCGATGAAAATTATAAATCTGTTAAATTAATGTTAAAACCAAACTGGAATAATTTCCTTAAGGCAGATTAAGTTGTGGTAATAGTTCTAGCTACTAGGCCCTTCTCAAACAGGGTCCTAAAGAAGTAACAGCCAGATTTGTATTCATCGTCTTACTTATAGTCTTTCAGGAAAGAGGCTAGCTTCTTACCGCAGAATCGTACTGCCTAAGCGTAGATTCACGTTGTCTGATTCTAGAAACAAGGGTGTTAATAGGATCCATGTTGTCATCTTTCTGCGCTGCAAATTTTCATGAAGTCCATAAAGTTAGGGCATTCTGAATCCTTGAGGAAGCGCACACAGTCCTCGTTTGTACTGATTGTGTTAAGACTCGGGTTGGGGAGGGATCTGTTGGGGGCGGAGTCCCCAATTCCCTAGTAACGGGTACCAATTGCTCTTGGGCCAGTTGGGAGCTACAAGCACAATCCGTTCTTTGAAGGATCTGAGGTTTTGTCCCAGGACCTTTCATTAGTATATTTTTTTTTTTTTATTGGAGGAAATAGGTAAATCCTCTGCCAATGTTCCAATCTATGGACATGGCGTCTGTGGCCTGGGCCATGGGGTCCAGGTTGGGAGCCACATAGCACTGTAACTTGTGGTTGGATTCTGTGGCAAATAAGTCTACTTGCAGACCAAGGCTTTGCTGACTGATCCACTTGAATGACACGTCGTCTAAGGACCATTCCGACTCTAGTGGAGTTGTCCTTGACCGTGCATCTGCCACTACGTTCCTTACTCCTGCCAGGTGAGTTGTTGACAGATGCCTCTGATTCTTTGCTGCCAACGAAAAGATTGCTATCATGACATGATTTATGTGGCTTGATTTGGAACCTCCTCTGTTTATGCAGTGGACTATTACTGCACTGTCTAATACTAACCTGATATGGATCCTCCTCACCGGAGAGTGTTCCCTTAGGGTTAGAAATACTGCCATGGCTTCTAAAACATTGACATGAAGCTGCGAGTGTTAGTGGCCAAGCACCCTGACCTTTTCGTATTGGGAGTATCCCCCCCAACGGCTTCGTGAGGTGTCCGTGTGGACCACTAAACTTGGTGGAGGGAACTGTAATGGTATTGATTTTGCAGGTTGTTGACTTTCTTGTCCATGGACAGAGTCTCTTCCGTGGTATCTGAGGGATGCGGGAAATTTTGTCTCGCAATTTCCTGTTCGCTCTGGTGCGCCAAACCCGGTTTATGACCTTCAGTTTGGCTTTTAGTAGAACATCTGTTACTGAGGCGAATTGGAGTGAACCTAAGATTCTTTCTTGGTTCCCCCCGGGACGTTTGTCTGCCTTTGAGGAAGTGCCTCGTAGGCTTTGCTATTTCCCTTCGTTTCTCCGGCGGGATCGAAAGTTGTGTGATTTGAGATCCCATTGTATTCCCAACCACTGAAACCGTGGTGCCGGAGTGAGTCGGGATTTCTTGCTGTTTATCTGGAATCCTAGGGATTCCAGAAATCTCATCACTTTGTGGGTTGCTCTGAGACATTCTTTGTCGTTTGAGGCCCAGAAGAGCCAGTCGTCTAGGTAGGCTATTAGCATTATCCCTTGAGCTCTCAGTCCTTGTACTACTGTTTCTGCTATCTTTGTAAATATTCTGGGAGCTATGTTGAGCCCGAACGGCATTACATCGAAGGCGTAAGCCTGTTGGCCTAGCCTGAAGCCTAGGAAGGGGTGGAAGTGTCTTGCTACTGGAACATGATAGTAAGCATCTGTAAGAACTATAGAGTTGGTGACGGCCCCATGGGGAAGTAAGGTCCGTACCTGCGAAACGGTTAGCATATGGAACTTGTTGCATTGAATGTATGAGTTCAGATTGAAGACAACGGTTCTTAATTATTATTCTTGGTTGTTTGTGTCTTCTTGGAACGCTGAACAAGCGTCCTTGAAACTTTAAGTATTTGCTCTTTGTAATTACCTTCTTTTTTGAAGAAGGTCTTGAGTGTACTTTATTAGGTCTGCTGTAGGAAGTTGATAAGAACTGGTTGATGGAGGAGGCCCTTTCTCCCAGCTCCATCCCAGTCCATTTGCTATCATGTTGTGCGCCTGAGTGCTGAATTTCCAGCGGTTCTTGAATAAGTCCAGTCTTACCCCTACCTGAGGAGTCTCACTGGTTCGCTGAGGGTCGGGCTACCCCCCGGCTTCCCTCTGACGGATGCTCTTTTTCCGCCAGCTTCCCTGCGGAAAGTTCCCCCCTTCTTGGCTTGACTACCTCTTGCGAACCTGTTTTGTACCCGTGAAATACCTCCTGGTTCTCATAGGAATCATTAAAGGCCGGGGAAGAGGTAAACGTGGCCGAGCTTTGGGGCTGCTGAGAGGGTTGGCTCTGCAGCAGCACGAACTGTTGTTGAGGCTGAGCCTTTGAGGTGGATGGTTGGTTCAGCTGGCCTACTGGAACAGTCTGGACCATTGTTTGAGGTTGGGTAGTCTGGAAGGACTGAAACCTCCTTGCTCTCTTCTTACTCCTAGGCTGTGCTCCAGAGGATTCAAATCTCCTCTTGGGGATCAGGCCCTAGCGAACTCGCAAACTTTGGTTGACCCTAGTTGCTTCACCCAGAACTTCGTTCACTACGGTCTCGGGGAACAGATCGAAGATTGATGAGCCTATTTGGTTCATGGCGAATGTAAGCATTGGCCAAGACGTGCTTCCTGCAGTTCGTCCTGGCTACTGCAAAGTCATACACATCACACTGTAAGGTGTGAAGCAATGACTTCGTCAGGATCTTGACCAATGGTTCGTCTGTGTAGACCAGGGTCATCATTTCCGCTATAGTGGCGGAATTGATAGACCTGCACAAGCGACATCTGGCTCAATACTCCGCCTTTACCAGTGCCTCTGGGAGTCTGGGTAATGGGCTCGCTAAAGAGTTCGTTGTAGCACAATCTTGGCTCAATTTGCCTACCGAGAATGTTGCCGGGGCATCTACCCAGCACTCCATACCTCTGGAAGAGCACGGATGGTAAATCCATCTCTCTGATCTGAGGCATGGGTTTGTCCTCTGCTGCTGCCTGAAGTGTAAGCTCTACCACCTTAGAGGTACACGGACTGGGAGTGTCATCTGGCACTACAAACATCGTGAAGGGACTTTTGTGGTGTGTCAGCTTCGTGTTTAGTGCACTCCCTAATCATATAGGGTTCGAATCCAGGCTGATTGAGCTTGGTCTCTGGGGAAGATGACCGTTTCTTTAGGTAATTAGTCCCCCCTTCCCTGATCAATGCCCTCCTCCGTCAGGCGCGCATAACCTGAAAAAGGAAATTGGAGACCCGGCGGGAAGAACTCAAAAGAAACATAACCGGTACACCTCGTGCATACCCAGTGCGGATCTACCAAAGCTTTCGGTAGCCTCACCTTACCTTGCAGACAACATACTCTGAAACTAGCCTAACTAGTTCAGATATCTTATGCAAAGATGAATCAAAACCAAATTCAAAATCAATCTTTATGATAGCATATGCCAGGCCACAAATCCAAGGTCGTTAATAAATCAAAAGACAATTAGGATACTTAGCGGCAATGAAGTTTCAAAATCCTAAGACAGAGGTACTGAAAAAAAACAAAGGTGTTTACCAGTACCGGCGACAGAGAAAATCTGAAATAGAAAATGGGAATGGTTCCTGATACCCGCCTCCCAGCGGCGGGAATGGGTACTAACCACCTGGCTGACCACTGCGTGTGTCGTAAGTTTTGAAATTCTGTCGGACTTCGGAGAATACAGCTATACTATATCTGTCCGACTGATCGGGGTGTGCACTGCAGGATCAATGGTCAGACCTCTGGACCAAGTACTAAGAGAGAGGCAAGCGTATCTCTTCGTACCAGCAAGCAAGAACATGTTCCTGTTTGCAAGAGGCAACATAAAGTTATGGGTTTGTCTCTTGTTGGCTTCCACTTCCTCCCCCTTGTTGGGGGAAATGGTGGATATTTGCTCCCATCCCTAGTGAAAGGGTAGGATGGGGCTCTGTCGAGTAGAGTTCACCTGCATCTCGTCCCTTATCCAGGCAGGGTGACGACCGTATCCCTCTACCCACAGGTAGAGGAGAGAAAAAAGATGGGAAGAGGAGCCAGTCACTCTCTCATTCACTCATCTATTCTTACAGTCACACCAGGACTCGATGCTGTTCAGCCTGCGAGGGTCTGGGTTCGTACACCGTTGTTTGAGCAGCCACCATGGGTCCCCAAAGAAAAAGATCCAAGGACCTGTGGGCAATATCCCAGAAGGTAGTAGGGGGTGTGCATGTGGTCTGGTTGGACCAGACCCCTGCCTTCAGTACCTGCGCCACGGAGAAGTTCTTGCGGAACGCGAGGGAATGTAGTACTTCTTCTAGTTTCATCCCGTTACTAACGAAGAGGCGTCAACACTCAGCCTGGGGTGTCGAGTTTCTTCAGATAGCGCCGTCGCACCCTCACAGGACAAAGCAGCATCCCCTTCGCATCGAAGGCGGTGAAGTCCATTAGGGAGGGGATTGTAAAGAACTCGATCCGATCGTCAGGGACCGAAGGGTTCTCAGTCTTCGCTACGAAGTTCAGTACGAACTTGAGTGTCACGGATCCCCATCCCCTGGATGCTTGACTTCGCAGGAAAAGTCATGCAGTTCCCTCAGGGGAAAACGGAAAAGGAAAGGAATAGTTCCGCATGAACTTAGTTTATCCCTCTTCTTCTCGACTTCGGTGATGTCCAGTACCCATACTGGTCTATCCGTCTGCAGCAAAAGTGTTCTGCATCTCATATCCCAATGCAGTGAAGTTGTTCTTTTCGGTAGTGGATAGGACACCGACACTCCATGGTGGGTGTCGATGGTATGGGGTACTGTGACAAGCCATTAAGACGAAGTAATGATTGATCTGGAAAAACCGAACTAAAGTCCACAGCGTAGTTCGTAACTGCCTCGGCGCTCTGACAGCTGCCGACTGACTGCGTTCGGTAGTGACTAGTGAGGCAAGTTTGTCCAAGCATCCGAGTAAGTCAACGTGACCTTCGCCACTTAGAAGGGTTATGCCGAACGAGACCCAAAACGGGAAATTTCGGTTTCCACCGTGATTGCCGGACAGCGAGGTGATGATTCTCTTAAGGCATGTGCCCAACAGGTGAAAGTCAATTGCCTTCTAGAGACCGAGGTCCCCGAAGGCAAGACATTCTCATAGTAGTTGAATCCCAGCTAAAGAGAAACAACAATATGTGCCATTGAAGACGAAGGTGGACACTGAATGTAATCTACGTCTTCACAGCCGAATCGAGAGAATTGGATTCTCAAGATTCGAACCTGTGCTTACAAATGACTGAAAACGCTAACCGCTATTTCATTGCTGTCCGGTGAGGAGTCGTAGTTGCAATGAAAGCGGGGCATTTTCAGTAATGAAAACACAGGGAAGTACTGCCTGAAGAACTACTTCTCATGGGCTGAACATTGGAAGTAGAGCTGGCAGGTCGGGGAGTAGGCGATGTCTTGCGATACATCTGTTAACTTTCGGGGTGAACAATGAACAATTGCACACTTACGAATACGAGATATTTTGAAGACAAAACCTCAGATGTCTGCAGAAATCATTCCGCATTATCGCAGTGCCGGATGCAGCGGGAGACTAGTACAGACTTCTGTTACCGTCGGTAAACAGACATGAAAGAGGTCCAAAGAGATATTTCTGTTGAAATTCTCGCAATGTCGAAGGCGATGAAATCGAGACGTCACAGCAGTAGATGGTCATTCATGTATGCGAGAATCCCCGTTAATCAGAGACCTAAGTCCGTGATTGTTGGGCAGAGATACGGTTCGGTAGTCAATCAATGCAGGGGAGAGAGAGAGACATAACCGACCGTGCATCTCGGAGAGCCAGCAGGTACTGAGCTGCTATCAGGCAGTTCAATACACAGTGCTCTCGCTGGCTCGTCATCCTGAGGTTTTTGCCAGGTTAAACCATTCCACGAAGGAATGCGTTCGCCTAGAACCATAGAGCATATAAAATACGCTCGAGCAATTATATTTAAAACGAAAACAAACGGTTTTCGGTAAATACAAAAGCTAAGTTGATGTTGTCGTGACAATACCATAAGTATCTAAAATCGAAACTGGTAACTCCTGGGAGGTTGCAGGCAGCCCCGAGTTGCAATTCAATTAGGATTAGTCGTCTCGGTCACAATCCGTAGAGTTAACTACGGTATGCGCTATACACCCCCGGACAATTCAACTGCTTAACAGAATCATGTCGCGAGGGTAATATACGTAGTATATTTGTAGGTTTCTGTACAAAGACCTTCATCCTAAATTCTTTTCCATTCGAGGAATGAGAATAAGGATAGTGAGGCCGACACCCTTCATTCTCTAATCAAGAGAGTGAAGGAGAAGTCTTACCCGAAGGAACGCTTCAATGGTGATAACAGAATACCAAAGACGACAGTTCAAGCCAAACTGGATGTTCCCGTCCGTTCTTCTCTATCCTAGGGTTGGCCGCCTACTGTGAGATATTCTTCTTTCAGCAGCAGTGCTTCTTCCGAGCGCTAGAAATTCCAGGAATTCGAGTATTCAGCGAATTTCTTGATAATCGTAGTAACAATTATTCCTCCGGTATTTTCGTCTAGCCCACTCTGGACAGTGGTTTTGCCCATGTGTCCTGCAGATCGTAAAAAATAAAAAAGACGACACTTTGAGATTGCTAGAAATTCCGAAGAATTCTAAGCGCTCGGCAAAACCCCCACCGAATTCGTCAGCCGATCATCGGTTGGTGGTCCTCCTGATTCCCGTAGGAAATCGAGGATGGGGATGGCATTCTTCTCAACGACGGGGACTTACATCCGGTAGGACCCGTGGGTCCCCCCCATCCAGGAACGCAGTCCCCAACGTGGAAATCCTACAGAGAACACTCTGCAGGATCCCTCCCCTTTCCCTCGTAGCCGTAAGAGAGAGGGAATGGGGGAGGAAAATTGGAATACTCGCTCGCCTTCCCCAGCCAGAACTAGCAGTTGGAGAAGCGAGTACAAGCAGCCATCACCTTGAATGCCGGGTCCAGACGGACCGTCATGTGAACAGCGGTGATGGTCCCTCCAAGAGTCTGGGAAGCGTCATCTGTCCTTGCCAGCCCCCCTTACCCTGATGCTCCTACCCTTCCTACTAGCATCCTAGTAGACTGGGAGGACTGCAGGCGATCGCCAACCAACGGTGGCGATCGAGCTGCAGGTCTGGACCTGCAGCTCGATCGCCACCGTACACTCGGAACCTCTCGGGAAGAGAGGCCGAGCCGGAACCTGGCTTAGCGGCAGCGCTGCTAACACCAGGCGAGGAAGTACCCGTGTTAGCCGGTACCCCTCTGGTCCCCGTCGTCTTCTTCCTTGCGGAAGGAGAGACGGGCCCTGTTCCCGAAGGAGCAGGAGGACCAGCAGAAGGACCCCCCGACGGGCCCTTAGAAGTTCCCGAAAGAGCCTTCTTAGGGGGGGAGGAGGCAGGCCTTCTTCTTCTTCGGCTCGGCAGCCTTAGAAGTCGAAAGGGGAAGAGGCGACAGCAGACGACGAAGAAGACGATGAAGACGACGACGACACCCCCCCTTCCTCTTCATTCTTCTTCGTCAAGCTTTCGCAGGACAGTCGTCAGATCCTCCATCCAGGATGGAGCCGGGGCAAAGGACCTGCGTCTGGGGCAGCAACAACGTGGACTGGAACGAACGTGGGCAGGAGCGGGGGAACAGCGGGAACAGCAGAAAAACCCGGGGAGGCTTAGCGTCAGCCAACGACATCCTAGGTACCGGCGGCAGGTCCAGGACGAGCTCTTGGGGCAGCAGAAGTCTGTGCGTCAGCATGGCAAACCCGGGCGGCACGCCCCCCCTCGGTATGGCGATCGGCCCCTGCACAGCGACTGTAGGTGAGACAGACACCACGTGCGGCAAGTAACCAGGTGAGGAGGGGCGGTGTACCCTGAAGTCAACAAGTTGGTTGTCGTCGTGGTCACCGCTCCAAGGGACCGCATCAGACCCCGCCAAAAAGTGAAGCAGCCCCTGGACACTTGGCACGCCCTGCAGTCCCAAAGATGCCCACACCAAACCAAGGTCATCCCTCACGGCAGAAGCACCTGTGGAAGCAAAAGTCGGGTAAGTAGGAGTTCCCTCTCATGTGGGGTGGGGGGGCCCACCCTCCGAACGAACGGAAGACCCGAAACAAATGGACGTTGGGTAACGAGCGCCCTCCTCTACGCTCAACGGGTCGGGCGAAGAAGAAGGGCCCCGAAACCCATCCCCCCCCTGAAGAGGGAAGGTGCCATACGTGGGGGCTGAGCGGGGGGGGGGGGGGGGGGGCAGGAAAGAAGACGAAAGAATCGGATTACCAAGGGAGTCGCGGGAGAGCTTTCCGACAACTTTTTCTTGGCATGGCCTTCGCTCTTCCGCCCCCGCACAACGCACAACACCCACTGCACCACTGACCAAAACACGGCTCGGACCGCGAGAGCCTTCACGCCCTCGGCACCGAGCGCAAGTGCATAAGGATCAAATCCCGGTATGAACGGAAACCTTGATCCATAACGAAAATATGTAATACATGAAATGAAAAAAGATTACTGCATTACCATTTCACTTTCACTTCACACGAAAATAAAAGGCTCGGGCCGAAGCATTCACGCCCTCGGCACCGAGCGCAAGGATCAATTCCCAGTATGAGGGGAATCTTGATCCAATGAATATTGATGCAATCAAAAATAATAGTAGTATATGAAAATGAAAAATAATCCTGCATTTACGATTCACTTTCACACAAAAAGGGCTTGGGCCGAGAGCATTCGCGCCCTTGGCACCGAGCGCACAGGGCAAAAATATAAATGAAAAATGAAAAAGAGTACTGCACTTACAATTTTCACTTTCACACTTTCACCCAAAAATACACGGCTCGGCGCGAGCGCGCTCCCGCCCTCGGCACCGAGCACAAAGGACTTGGGGATCGATCTCAGGAAAACTCTCAATTTTCCACATTTACGAACCTCAACCCTGGCACAGTCGTCGGGTAATAGGAGGCGCGGAGATTACATCGATCCTTGATCCATAATCATAAATAAATAAAGTGTATACGAAAAATGAATATGCGTACTTACAGTTCACTTTTACACACACACAAGTAAGGGAAAAACACAAAAAAAAACTCCTGAACTCCCAGTTGCGCTGCGCGCGCACTGTCAGGCAAGCAGTTAACTACCGAAACTCCCTGTTCGAAGCTTACGACCGTTCAGCTCCCGCCCTAGCCCTATTTTACCTTCCTATTGTTAAAGGACCAAATGGTTTGTATAACGTATCGGGAAACAAATAGGTTTTAAAGCATTTTGTAGGGGTTCCAGCTATTCACAGGGGGTCTGGTAACGCATCCCCTGCGAATATGGGGGGGACCATGTACTGTCTACAAACCAAATCTATCAACTTGGGACTTTGCCTAAACAGAAAGAGTGAGTGTCCTGTGAGGTTCAAGACCACCACCATCAGGGCCTTCATGAGGAGGGCCTTAACGCACTGTTCAGCGTGGCAGGGCACCCACACAGAACTGGATCGAGCATCACAAATGATGGTCAACAATGGTTACTCCAACAGGCTGATCAACAGGATGATAAGGACAGTTTTAAATAAATGGTACATGAAGGACAAAGAGGATGAAGAGGATCCCCCATCTGAGGATGTATGCATTTTCTACAAGTCCTTCATGCACCACAGATACAAAGAAGAGAGATGTATTAAGAAGATTGTGGAAGAGAACGTCAACCCCGTGGAAGAAGGGAAGAGGTTCTCTCTTCTAATCTATTACAAGAACCGAAGGACAAGAGACCTGGTTGTGAGGATAACCTTGCCCCACCTACAGGATCCCCACCCCTGAAGCAGAATAACATTGTCTACAGGTACATATGCCTTATCCAAGGATGTCCTGGAGTCTATATCAGAATGACAACGTTATGACTGTCCAAGAGGATCTCCTGTCATGCCCAGAACAGTGCAATGCCAAAACATCTGTCCTCACTGCCACAACAGCCAAAACGGTCGCGCGAGAGGGCCAAAATAAACATCGTAAAATCAGCGACGCCTATGCCTCCTTGAGGCGTTATTCATTCTAGAACAGAAACCACCCCCTAAATATGACACTGGAACCCTTCCTGCTGCCCACCTGTGTAAGGAAGGACCAGGCACTCTCCAGAGTATAACCACACCCACCCAGGACGGGACCAACATTGAGGAGGATGGCAGTAATACTGGGTGTGATGTCACCACAGTTGTAGCCAATGAAAACCTGGCTCAATGCCACACACCTGAGGTCAACGCGCCTCGAGAGTTTCCGATGCCTGGCCGCCAGCCAATGAAAAGTCGAATATACCCCGGGTCCTGCAGGAGCATCTGTGAGCGCCTGCATGACCATGATATATAATAAAAGAGAAAGGACTCGCAACCAAGATTCAGTCCTCCAGCAACCATCGCTGTGATAATGCCCTGGCAGAGATCTGGGCGAAACGTCGCGTCAGAGAGAGAGAGAGAGAGAAACAATGTGTAGTAGCAGTAATAAATATAATTCAAAATGACTACCGGATTTGATGATACCCTCTGGCATGTTGCTTGCCAGTTTTAGCAGTTATCATACACACACATATACACCAATTTAATCAACTACTAATAACTGCTGTATAGGTATATATATTTTGTAATTTTTTGGAGTTTCTTGAATATAACTGATGATACTGTAATATTGTCATGAAAAAAATAGAAAAAAACCTATCTCTGAATATACTACTGCATAAAATATTTACAAAACAAAAATGGCAGTTTTAGAAAAAACCTTTTCTTTCCAAAAATATTCTTTAAAGATCAGTTGTCAAAAGTATCTTGTATTTAATTTTGTATTATTAGGTAGTAATCTATGACACAAGGCAAATACAACCATGCATAAACATTACGTGACTTAAAAAAATGAGTACGAAAATATTGGTTCCATAACTGCAGTTGCTATAATGCATGCATAATATTGCCGTCATCCTAAGTGGCAACCCCCTAGGTATCACCTCTTGGGTTAGACCAAAGATTTAGGTTTGTTTTCATTTGCAGATGTTGCTGCTGTTCCACACTCGCCCATGTTTTATTGATTTAAATCTTTGGTAGCCTCCGAAGCACATTAATGGGCCTAGCAATACAACAGGAATAGCAACTGGAGTTCAGGTCAAAGACCAAGCATTGGGGCCTGTGAGGTCACTCAGTGCTGAAACGGAAACTGACGGTAAGAAGGCTTGAAAGGTGTAGTAACAGGAGGAAAACTCGGCAGTTGCACGACCTACCTAGCCTGGTGAAGAAACAATCGTTAGGAAGAGGGTGGGAAAGTAAGATGGAAGAGAATATTCATGGAGGGTTCAGTAAAAGAAATGACAGGGGTTGCAGATAGGGGACGAAGGGAATCTGCAAAGAACCTTGAGTCAAGTAACAGCTACTGACGGCACTAGCTAGGTACTACCTTCCTACGGGTACTAGGTACCTAATGGGCATAGGTTACCTACTGGCCATCGCCATGAATTTAGGTAATGTCACCCCACTAGAACGTCAAGTCTCAAAGGCCGATGAAAACTTCAAGGTCACTTTGGGAAAACGTTGCCTACTAACATTAAGTACCTAGTACCTAGTAGTCGCCGCCGCAATACCTGGGTACCAAAATGATACCTAGCCTACTATATTTGCTTACCTGACACGTCTTGGCATCAGGAAGATTGTCCTCATTCTCGTTCTGTGAACTTCCCTCCAGGGTAATGACATCTGGATTACTCATGACTGGTCGAAAAAATTGTGAACCATAAATAAATTTCTGACTTTAAAACGTCTAAACGGACTAAGAAAGCAGCTGGTATAGAGTAAGGAAATCCACCGAACGACCTGTATCAACACGCAGATGTTTTCATAATTTCTCGATCTTCGCTCCTAAAGCGATGGGTGCAACATCACAGTTACGGGCATACTGCAAATACCCTCTTCTTCATAACTTTAAACGAATTTCTAGTTTCACTTTTGGTTTATTATCTTTTTTTTTTATATCTAACACCGATCTCGCTTGTTATTTGACGTTTCTTTAACTTAGAAGAGATTTATAGTTATTTGATCCATAGGACTGGACTAATTTGCGCATTTGTTTTTATTCAGAGACCATTAGCCTACCCTTTTCGGTAACCAGCTCTTGGAGAATCTAAAGAAGGATAAGCCTACAGAAACCATTAAAGAATTTTTTGCAAAAGAATTAACCTGAACAAAGAATGGAAAATGAAAAAAAGTGGTATGGTTATGTAGCCACGTCCTAAACAAACAAAATTCTGAGGTGACAAGAAGAGTTAAAGAGAAAAGTGGAACAGATTACAAAAAAGTGCTCGACTCCTAAAAAATGCAAAAGAGAGAAATTTACAAGAAAAAAGTCATTAGTGCCAGCATACCCCAGCAATGAGAGAAAATAATAGCACATCAAAGTTAAAATTTTGGAAAAAACAAGAAAAAAGAAGGGACAAAATTCTCAGTACTAGGCTAAATGCTTAAAAAAATTATCTGTGCGGATCAGCGCCGTGAGGACTGTACTGAGACAAGTGGAAACTCTTACTGACTTTATTGTATTGTTGTTTGAGATTAAGCTGGCCTCATGCCAGCACGGGCTCTTGCTCCTAGAGCAGCCCGTATGGCTTATTGTATGTTTTTGTTTGAGATTAAGCTGGAGACTTGTGCCAGCACGGCTCTTGCTCTTTTAGCAGCCCGTTAATTTATTATACATAGCCGGCTGTATATAAGGAGGCTGTGCGGACGGGAGACGATTGCGATTGAGTGCTCGATATAAATATACATATAACTGAGCGTGGAGAATGCATTTTTCCGTGATATATATATATATATATATATATATATATATATATATATAATATATATATATATATATATATATTGGCGGAAAGGCCGTGAATTGCTCTACATTTTGATATATGGTAAAAGGATATATACAAAAGGACAAACCACTTTGGTTAAAATTTCGTCCTTACAAAATACTTCCCCCCCTCTCACCACCAGGACAATGATTAGGTAATTGGTTGATGATCAGCGGTATCTTGCTGGGGGCTGGAGGAGTTGCAGGTGCGTTATGACATCTGCCGGGGGATGTCCTCGGCTCCTCGTCTTCTGGCGAGTCAGACAGCTGGATGCCGCCCCTGGTGGTGGACCTGGGGGGTGACTGCTGTCCTTGGACGACCTCTCGGTGACGTCTTGGGGCGCTGGCAGGCTCCGGAGGAGTTTCGTTCTGAGGCGGGGTCCTGCGGGAGCTTTCTGCAGGGACGTCTTCATCGGGAATGAAAGTAGGCTTCAGCCGGTCTATTGAGACCCAGTCCCTCGCAGCCGTTGATCAAGATAAGGAACCACTTCTCCGCTCAACGGATAAACTCATGCGGTCCTTTGTAGGTTCTCGTTAGGGGCAGGTGAGTGGCGTCGTTCTATGGAGGAGTTATGGGAGTTCCATTTGATAACATCCTTGAGAGAGAGAGAGAGAGAGAGAGAGAGAGAGAGAGAGAGAGAGAGAGATAGAGAGAGAGAGAGAGCGTAATTGGTGGATGGATGGTTAACGATTAAATTGGCTGTTGGTGTGAGTACTGGGTTGTCTGCTGGTGCAGCTGGAGTTAGTTGTCAAGATCAGAGTTTTGAGTCAGCCTTTAGGCAGAGCCTGTAAAGATCAGGAGTGTCGGCAGCAGTCTGTTGAGGGTATTGAAGTCAGTTTAAGTTTTGTGTTTTATTGATTTGTTCTGTTCGTGTTGTAAGTTGATATTGTTTGCTTTGGAGGTGTTTGTGCCTGTGTTTTGGATTTGTTGTGCTTGTTAGTTCCTGATGGGTTATATGTGAGTTGTTGTGGTTGAAGGTTGTTGTTGTTGTTGGAGGCTGTTGTGGTTTCTTGGTTGTGAGTTGTTGAGGGTTGTTGGTGAGCTGTTGTGATTCCTTGGTGTTGTTAGGGGTGTTGCGTGTGTTGCCCCCTTTTTTTTTTTTTTTTAGTAATTTGTTTTTTGTGTTTGTGATTGTTTGTGCTGTTTTTTTTGTGGTCCTTTTGTTGTTGTTAGGTGTTTTTTTGGTTGTTCTTGTTTGTTGTGTTTGAGTTTTTTTTTTTTTTGGTGGTGTTCCCCTGTTTGTTTTTGCTGTGTTTGTTGATTTTTTTTGTTGTGGTCCATGGGTGTTGTGTTGTTGGGTTGTCTGTTTGTGGTCCTTGTTGGTTGTTGATGTTGTTTGGTTGTGGAGTTGGTGGTTCTTGGTTGTTCTCTTGTTGTTGGTGGTCTCAGTGACCTCGACCAGCGGACAGCACAGCATAGCCCGGAGTATCTGGAGTTGGGTGAGTACATGTGTTTGTGATTTTTTTTTTGTTCTTTGTGTAGGTAAGTCAATTGTCCTGCTTGTATTCCGTAGTGTAAAGAGGAAAGTGTGACTGAGGGTGAGTTTGGCAGCTGGATTGATTAAGTTTATGTGGGGGGAATTTTGCCCGCTTGTTTTTTAAGCTTATGATCCTGCCACAGATCTTTATGAAGACGCATTCGCAGGAGTCCAAGGTTCTCTGTCAAACTGCTTCCTTCTGTCAGAGGAGGTCTCCCAGCAGGGGATGAATTTCTCATCGGCTGTGGGGAGTTCTTGACTAGGGGACATCAATGTCGTTCCTTGTCGGCTGGGAAAAATTCTCCTGGCACTGTCAAAGTCTCCTCATAGACCTTCTCCGCCGGTGAGGGGTCGTCGTTGGCTCTTGGGCTGGTGTGGAGGCTGAGGAGGACCCATGGTAATTGTGCCTTTCAGTCAAGGCCCATGCAGCATACAATCAGGGAGGCCTTGAGGGATTGGTGGGTTCTCTCCACCATGCTATTGGCAGCGGGGTTGTAGGCCATGGTGGTGTGGTGTTTCGTTCCCATCAGGCGTGCCAGGGCGGTCAGAGTTCTGAGGTGAGGCGGTTCCGCGGTCGGTTGTGATAACATCTGGCACTCCGAAGTGGTCGCTGATCCAACTGGATAGGAGGGCTTCGGCACAGGCACTGTGGTGACTTCTGAAATCGGGGTAGCCTCTGGCCACCCCGCCCCCCTGTCAGAGGCCACCTGGTGGACCACTCGATCACCGTCAGTAGGTATCTGGCATCTCGGATGTGGGAGGGGGCAGATGGCGTCCACATGTATGTGCCTGAATCTCTGCCTGGGTTGAGGAAAGGTGCCTACTCCCGATTCGGTGTGCCTTCCTCTCTTGCTGCTTTGGCATGCAATGCAGTTCCTGGCCCATTCCTAGGAGTCCCTCTTGATGCCGTACAACAAACTTCTTCATCATGAGTCTAGTTGTTGTGCGGGGCAATGGGTGCGAGAGGCCGTGTATACATCGAATACCAGCTTTTGCCAGGAGGCTGGGATCAGGGGGTGTGAGCGGCCGGTGCTGGTGTCGCAGAGGAGTGTTGTCTTGGAAGGATCGAAGAGAACGTCTTCCCATCGGAGGGCGGTGATGGCGGTGCTGACAGGCCCGTGAGAGGGGGGTGAAGCTGGTTTCTTTACACCAGGGCCGGCCTCAAAGGGGGCCAGTCACCCGACCAGGAGGGAAAAAAAATGGGAGAGCAAAAAATGGAGAGAGAGAGAGAGAGAGATAGAGAGAATACTAATATGCAAAACACACCATAAACATATGTATATATATAATAGAAGTTTCTACAGTTTATCAGTAAAAAATAATAGTTGTTGAAAAAAACTTTTCTAAATAATCTTAAGCCTGGAGTGACACCACGTAATTACGTAAATGAATGCAGCTCAGCTGTGTTGGAATATAAGCGATGTCAACTCTCGTCTCGTTCAGTCACCATCATTCTGATTGCCTGGCAGGATGTACATCGTCTTTTCTCATTCCTTGGCAAATATTTCAGTAAGTTACAGAAACTTACAGCAGTGGTTCCCGCCAGCCTGGGGGAAATGGTATGGACCGTATAGTGTTATGTCATTGTTTATTTACAACAGTTTGTTTATGATAGTTTATCCATATTTTCCTTTAAAATATATGCAGACAGTCACACCTGGTTGTTTTTCATAATTTTCCTTGGGGGAGGGGAGGGGAGGCTTACATCGCATGGTTCTTACCCTTTAGCTGGATAATGCCTACAAATAGGCGGTTATACCTACAGGTCTATAGCTTTATAGGCTTGCCGCTTGCTTTGCTCACCAAATAGGCTGCTTCAAAGAAAATATTCCAAAGTCGATTTTTGAGTCCAAGTCCATCCCTGTTAAATTAAATGAAATTGTTTCAATAACAACATGTACATTTTTTAAACAAATTGACCAAAACTGTTGAGTATGTACCATGTAATGGTGTAAGTGTCCATAATGTCATTATCACCATTGTGCTTTAGCCTTTAGGGTTAAAAGTTTTTTTTCCTCTTCTTTCAGAACTGCATAATGTATTCTCACAAATCAGGTGCACAGAAGCGGAAAGAAAACAGGCTAGGGAAGAGGCTGTTTCAAAGTGTGCAAGAACATTATTTGAAGTGGGTGTTAAGAAAATAGACACTAATGTAGAAGAACAGAATATCTTGCCCTCATCCTCAGAGTCAGACCCTCAACTTCACAGTCATTAGTCCAGGATGCCCAACAGGAAGCCGAATCCGATGTAATAAATGCAGAACCCAAGACACTGAACAACAAAGAGATATAGGTTTGATCCCTGATAGGCCATCTCGAGTGCAGATTGAGATTTTGTTAGACAGGGCCCTCAGCCAATACCAAGTCAAATTGCTTCAGATGAATAGGGTAACAGTTTTCCCTTATACAGTTTTGAAAGTTCAGAGACCAAATGGTGAAACTGGAAAACGAGATTGGCTAGTGTATAGTCAGCGTAAAAGAGCACTTTTTTGTTTTCCTTGTCGACTGTTTATTGCAGGATGTACACAACCACCAAAACACCTTCAAATTTGGGCTTCATGTGGCATTGGAAAACAATCGTCATGGAAAAAAATTTTTTATAACCGCATTCCAGAACATGAGCATACAAACTACCACAAACAGTGTTATCTAGACCTGGCGTCAGTTAGAAGCACGTTTTGAAGAGGAATCTGAATTGATGATCAGTTACAGAGATCAATTCAGTCTGAGAAAAGTAAATGGAAGCTAATTCTAAAACGAATCTTGGATGTTGTACTGACTTTAGGAGAGCGAGGCCCTTTCATTTCAAGGAGAGTCCCTAAGCATGATAGGTGATACAAATAATGGAAATTTTCTTGGTATAATTGAGCTGCTTTCTCGTTATGATCCCATTCTTCAAGATCATGTATCTAAAGTGAGAGAAGCTCAGAAGGATGGGAAGCCGTCTTCAGGTCATTATCTTTCCTATTCATCACAAAATGAATTCATTCAATTATGTGCCGAAAGGTTAAAGACTGTATTCTTAATGAGCAATGATCAGGCCAAATATTATTCAATAATGGTTGATGCTACCCCGGATATGTCACATACTGAACAAAGTACATTCATCCTGAGATACCTAACTTGTGATGAATGTGGGTAAATACCTGATACAAGAGAGATTTCTTTCATTTATTGATGACAGTAAGAAGACAGGGGCAGACATTTCAGAGATGATATTAAAATTTCTTAGTGATTCTCATATTCCTTTTGAAGATTGCAGAGGTCAGGGATACGACAATGGTAGTAATATGTCAGGTGAGTACAATGGAGTCCAGAGCCATCTTAAAAGAAAGAATCCTCTCTGCTTGTTCTCACCTTGTGGCTGTCATTTCCTCAAACTTGTGTGGGTCTGATGCTGCTGCTTGTTGCAAAGAGGTAGTAACATTTTTTTGGATGGTACAGACAGTATATAATATTGCTTGAGCAGTCCCAAACGCTGGGAGATACTTAAGAGTCACATTGCGGCATCTCTTCACAGTTTATCTGGAACTCGGTGACAGATAGAGTAGCTAGTGTCAGGCCCTTTGCACACCATTTACCTGGTATTCTCGCTTCACTTAAAGAAAGTATCCCAACTGAAGAGTTTAACAGCTAAAACTAAAGTAGATGTGGCAGCCGCTATTAAGTATGTGTCTTCTTTTGAATGTATTTTGATGGCTGCTTTTTGGTTCAAGTTATTGAATTCAATAGATCAGAGAAATCAGGTGATTCAAGCTCAGTCTTCTACTGTAGATATTGAGTAAAAAACATAGAGGACTTGGAAACTGAATTGCAGTCTCTCAAAAGAAGTGGCATTTAATTTATGATGAAGCAAAAGTTGTTGCAGTTGCCATGAACATTGACCCAGTATTTCGAGTCACTCGGAAAGGAAAAGAAAATCCTTTTTGATGACTCCGACTCTGATGATGATAAGGTATCAGGTGAAGATTCACTTATACAGACAGACGAACATAGGTTTAAGAAAGAAGTGTTTTTTAAGGTTATTGACACAGTATGTGAGAGACTAAACAAGCGTTACCAGGCCATCTTCCAGATTAACAAACTATTTTGGGTTTCTGTGGTCATATCTTGATATGACTGATGAAGTGATAGTAAATGATTCTAAAAACTTTTAGCACTGGAGTATAGCAAAGACATCTCTAGTGACAAGCTATCTGAGGAAATTCTGTACCTAAGAATATACATAAAGCCAATTTAGATGACAACTCTCTCTCTCCACTTCTGCTTCTTAATAAGATCACAAAAATTAAAACTACAAGATTTGTTTCCAAATATATGCATAGCCTTGAGAATTTTCTTGACGTTGCCAGTCACAGTTGCCTCTGCAGAAAGATCCTTTAGCAAATTAAAGTTGATTAAGAATCACTTAAGAAGCACAATGGGACAAGAGAGATTATCATCACTAAGTCTTTTAAGCATTGAAAGTGATTTGGGCACGAAAGATTGATTTTGATGATTTAATTGAGTGTTTTTGCTGCTACAAAAGCAAGGAAAGGAGTATTTCTTTAATAATTATACATGTATAGTACTTGTATGAAACAGTCACATTTATGATTTATTTAATATAGGGAAATTTGAATTTCAAATTCATCAAAACTTTATTATGCATGATAATTATACACAACATGCAACAGGCCAACAGTGACTTACTGCACAATGCCACTTTAATGAGTTTTTCATGAGTAAGTTTTGTTTATCTCAAATTATAAGTAATGTAATAACAAAATAAGTTGTTAACTGCAAGTCATACATAAAGCTCCAATACGGCAAGATGAACAGAATTTACATCCCTACCAGTGAACATTTATGGCTTTAAATTGGCTCTTAAAATTGGTCAAATTCTAAAATCCTGATCCCCCCAGCTGGATGGGCTCACTTCGCTCGCCAAATGGTAGGGGCCCAATGACACTCACAGTACCAGGGCCCAGTGATGGCTCTCCCTGGCCCTGGCGGTGCAGTAGGCCTGGCACTTTGGGGTTGGTTTGGCGCTTGCTCTTGTGCTAGGTCCTTGTAGTCCACGCCGAGGTGCCGGGAGTTGGGTTGGTAGACAGCAAGGAGCTCGCGGTCGAAGGGTGCTGTAGCAGTCTCGGCGGGTTTCAATTTCCTGCTGAAGAAAGCTAGCAGCGTATGGGACCCCGTTGACCAGCTGTTCCAGGACAGCGCGCATGTGATGTTTGCTGGTATTGGTCGTGAGCATCAGGGGCACGTCGGGGTGCTGGTAAGCCAGGGTTTATAGCTCTGCTGAGGGACGACTTGGTGTGGTCGAAAGCGCGCTGCTGGGCTTCCCCCCCATGTCAGTTTCTATGGCTTGCCTTCAGGACCTCGGTCAAAGGGCCCATGGTGCTGGCGAATGTCATGAATGAACCTTCTGTAATAGTTCACATACCAATGAACTCTTGGAGGGTCCAGACCGTCGTCAATGTCGGGAACTTCTCCACTGCAGCTACCTTCAATGCCATGGGACGCACTCGTGCTGGGGTGATCGTGGCCTAGGAAATCCACCTATTCCCACGCCAAATGTGCATTTGTCGAACTGGACAATGAGCCCATTCTCCTGCAGGTGGCTTGAGGACGGCCTGGACGTGGGTTCAGGTGCTTCTCCGGCGATCTGAAAAATATAAGAATATTGTCCATATTGCAAACGCAGAAGGATAAGTCACTGAGGATGCTGTCCATTAGCAACTGGAAGGTGGCTCCAGTGTTTCCGCTGGCTGAAGGTGGAGAAGGCAAAAGCAAAGGGACCCGAAGGGCCTAATGATTGCCGTCTTTGGGACGTCATCAGGATGGACGGGAACCTGGAAGTAAGATTTTAGTAAGTCAATTTTTTTTGGAAAAAAATCTTCGCTCCGTGGAGGGGCCCCTGGTGATGTCCTGCATGTTCGGCAGGGGATAGATGTTGGGGTGGGGTGACAAGGTTTGAGACAGTGTAGTCGCCGCAGGGCCTCCATGTACCATCTGCCTTCTTCACCATGTGGAGGGGGGACGCCCAAGGGTTTGCGGCCTTCTTCTAGATACCCATCTGTTCCATCTCTGCGAATGCGTTCTTTGCTTCCTGGAGGAGCTTTGGCAGGAGTTGGTGGAACTTTGCGTGCATCAGGGGGCCGTTGGTGTTGATGTGATAGTACATACATTGCTTAGGCATGGCCCCTGCCACTTGGCAGAGCTCGGGTTAGAAAACATCCGGGAACTCTTGTAGGAGCGAGGCGTACTTGTGGGGGGAGACGAAGCAGATGGTGTGTGCCCTGGGGCCTATGTGAGTGGGTGAGAGAGGCAAAGTTTCTGTGTCGAGGAGGCGTTGTGGGGTCTATATCGACTAGGAGCCTATGGTGAGCCAGGAAGTCCGCCCCCAGGGAGAGGGATTATTATGTGAGGCAATGACGTAGGGCCAGGTGTAAGGTCCGACCGAGGAATGTGATGGTTTGGGTCTTGGTACCATAAGGACGAATGGGGGTCCCATTGGTAACTGTTTTACAGCAGATGGACAATCGCTGAGGTTTACGAAGACAAACCAAAAAACTGCTACACTGAATGTGAAACTTTTTAACTGTGAGAAAAAGGACACATACGATATCTACTTGTACGTATTCAGTTTTTAGGGTTGGGTAGCACCGTAAGTTCACCTCAAGCCATGCACTGTAGGCATTACCTAAGGTTCTCGTAGCATCCCACCCCCCTTCGGTCCCTAACTGCAACCCCTTTCATTCCTTTTTATTGTAACTGCATTCATATTCTCTCTCTACCTTCTTACTTGCCACCCTTTCCAAGCAGTTTCCCTCCAGTTAAACTTTCTACCTTTAAAACTCAATTTCCCTTCAACGTGCTGGATGGCCACATAGGCTCAAGCCTATGGTCTAGTATTTATATTCCAGTTCCTCCAAGAACACCAGGCTAGCCATGCATCATTGTAGCTTTAAGAATAATATACTATATTACTTTTATGGCTTATAATTACGTTTATGAGCACTGTGACCTCTAGAGCGGCAGCCCCGGACCATTGAGATCAACGAACAAGATACCGACTGAAACCCCTACTGGTATTTAGGAGTAGACTTGTAAAAACTGTGAAACTGGCCGTCTGTGCCGGGATATATATGGATGGGTTACTTAACAAGACACAATTAATTGCTTGTTTAGATTATGGGTCTAGATCCAATATATGAGATACCAACGAAGCTAATATATAATATATATCTGCAGACGCTACTGATTATAGAATGACCGGTGACAAACATTTTGGAGGGTGGGTTTCCTCCTGACAGACGCACTGAAAAGGGTGGGGGGGGGGGGGGGCGTGTGTGTGTTAATTATGGATCTTAGAAGATACCAGTAAAATTTACACTGCAATAGCACTGCAGATCCTAGAGTACTGTGGTGGTAATGACAGACATTTTAGTGGGTGGTTTCCCCCTGACAGACGCCCCACAACGAGTGGGGAGGGGGAGACAGGATCTGCATCCAACATTGGAGATACCAAGTAAAATTTGTACTACAGTAGCACTTCATATCCTAGAATGCTGCGAAAATGCAGACATTTTAGTGGGTGGTTTCCCACTGACAGACACCTCACAATGAGTGGGGAGGGGGAGGGGGAGAGCAGGATCTGCATCCAACATTGGAGATACCAAGCGAATTTGTACAACAATCGCACTTCATATCCTAGATGCTGTGATGGTAATGTCAGACATTTTAGTGGGCGGTTTCCCCCTGACAGACATAACCTACGATTGGAGGGGAGAGATGGAACACCTTGAAATGATCTATCTTGAAAATCTATCATAGGCAATATTAATATTAGAAATATGGTAATTATCTGAAATTTGTGAGCCTAATAAAATGTAAAAGACATAAAATTCAAGAAAAATTGTGATGTTCCAGGATAAGAATTACTACTCGAGTTATTTTTTAAAATTCCATATTTAAGTATGGAATTATTTCACTTAATTAATTCCATCACATCTATATGAAAACTATGTATGAGACTTACTAGGTCTGGTCTATTTTCTATAGTTTCACACACACACACACACACACACACACACACACACACACACACACACACACACACACACACACACACACACACACACATATATATATATATATATATATATATATATATATATATATATATAATAATATTATCACTATCCTTTGGTGTCGAGTTATTACTTCACACAAAGTAGATTTTTTTTGGAATGGGAAGGTCACAAGTGACAACAGCTACATGTATGTGTCTGAGCATTTTTGAATAATTGAAACCAGTCATATGGTGCCACTCTCAATTCCTCTAAAAAAAGAAATGTAAGATAAGTATTCTCGTTTTAATAGGCGTCTTTGGTCATTTTCCTTTTTTTTTTTGTTTTTTTTTTGCAGAATAGCCAATAGTTAGGGCACTGCAGCCATATCGAGGTTCGTAGCCCAACGTGTCTTGCCACCAACTGAATTGTTCTTTAGTTGCTGTTGGTTCGTGTGGATGAAATGGAATTTTTTAAATTTTTATCGGATATGGGAGTTGGATTTAATATTAGACCAAAGTCCTATCATAAAGAGCCGTTTTAGCACCCGCACATTCACAAAGAGATGATGTATCAACACAAATAATTACTGGAAAACGGAAAATGTGAATGAATTATTTTCAAGACAGGCTAACTACAAAACATTTTCCCTCATTCTATTCCCCCTCCCGAAGTTGACGATCTTACAACTTGAAGCTCCTGAATCCCCAAATTAAGTAGGCCTATAATAGCATGTCAATTTTTCTAATAGTCCACTTAAACTCAACTAACTAAAATTATACTTACGGGCAAATTAAGGCGAAAATTGCCCGCAGTTTGATGTTTAAAAATTTTAAGCCAGCATTTTCGCAGTTTGATGTTTAAAGCCAGCATTTTCGCAGTTTTGATGTTTAAAACCCAGCTGAATGTGTTTGTCCTCTTAACTTCCCGCTGGCACGCACCACAGCAACCTATGCAGTGTTTTCAATACAATCTACCGATGCTGGCTTTAACGACCACTATTCGGCTAATTTGTTTCCCTAGTAATATTTTCACTTTCATTGTTCTTATTCCAGTAGACAGGCACTAACAATCATATTTATATCCTCATGTCTGTTCAATGTATTTACCATTGCTAATATGATTTATAATGCGTCTCCAACACAGTCATAAAAATCGGACAACCGAAAGTGCAAATATGTCAGCTGTGTGCAAGGCCGTCAGTCCACTTGAGTAGCGATCTCCCTGCCGAGAGTGACTCCGAGAGGCATATTTCCCAAGTCTGGAAGAGTTTAGGGATGGGGAAAATTAGGACCAATCAAAGCGCTTGGAGCTGACCATGACATCACAAGCCACACCCTTTTAGCTTCACTCTGTCTCATAGCTTGTATGACTTATAACATTTTTAGTCAGTTATATCTAAACATAAGGCAACGCTAATTTCAACAAACACATATTCTTCAAATGAGATACACCGTGAAATATATTAAGCGTTATTGGCTTCTCCCTCGTGGTAATAGTGCTCAGGGCTTCTTAATTCCTGCTCGCAAAGTCGATATTTAGTGGCATAAATAATATTTTCATTGCGAGTCACTAAATTATATACTTCAAAATGAGTGTTTTAATGCCTTATAGAAAGAGTTGCGATAAACACGGTATGAATGAAAATATACAAGATGATAAAATTGATTGCATGGTAAAAATGATGGTATATGACCTGTAATTAGCACTACAGACTACAGACAGGCGGCCAAGAAGTTCGCTGCACTTCGACTCACATCAAGAATCTTGGACTTTGAAGGTGACGATTTTGAAAGCATGGAGCATGGAAACGTTTTTCGGGCGTCACCTGGCTGTTGTTTTCAGGCTATAAAAAAGGTATTATGTCAGAACTAAAATAATAATAGCCTTATGCTTAAAAGAAATGTGAAGATACAGTTTTGATGACAAATTTATGCACCTTGTAGGGAGATAGCGCCGGCTGTACACCTCATTAGGTGTAATGTAGGCATTACTTGAGGTTCTTTGCTGAGCCCCTACTTTCATTCATTTTACTGTTACTTCTGTTCATAGCCTCTTTTTTTCCATCTTAATTGTCACCCTCTCCTCCTAACAATTGCTTCATAGCGCAACTGCTTTGAGGTTCTCCTCCTGTAACACCTTTCAAACCTTTTACTGTCAGTTTCCGTTTCAGCGCTGAATTGCCTTAGTTGCCCCAGTGCTTGTGGGCATAATGCCAAAAAAGTCTATATGTACAAAAAAAATTATGCACTTAATTTAAGGCATACATTTTGGCCATTGAGTGTGAGCTTGGATGAAAAATAGTAGTATACATATACTATCGTTATCCCTGGGTTTAATTAAAACGTGTTGAATATTTGCATAAAATTTTTCTGTTGAGAGAGAGTTGGAAAACAGTGTCATCCATATTTACTTTAAAGCATATTGCAGTTCTAATAAATTTACGCATCAATTCTACTCTAGTTCAGCTTAGTAAAAGATCTACAGTAACTTGGTAAATAGGTAGTATTCTGTACTCCTATAATTGCTAAAATACTAATGAAATACTCATTTTGATTCTTTGCACACAATGAATGACAAATGGGAAAGGTTTTCTAAGAATAATAAATAAATGAAATAATCAGTGTTTTCTTTGTACACAATGAATTTTAAGCAAAATTACGTAAGGCTTGCTGAAAATATTCAGTACTGAATTATATTATCACTTTTTGTTTGTTTGTGCACAATGTATTGAAAAGTAAAATCAAAAGCAAAAATTTTTCAATAAAAAACTTTGTATATGTACACAATGAATGACAAGGACCAATTCAGGTGAAGGACATCTGGAAGGTTTTATGAAAACGGAATCCACCTCAAAAAGGCAAGTTTTTACTACACCTTATCAAGCACACCTTGAAAAACAACCGTATTCAGATTAGCTACTGACAGGATGAGTTTTGTCTCGTACTATATTTGTTACAGTAGGCTAACTTAGATCGCCAAGACAACAAAACCGTAGGTTTCCTTAAGGAGCATATTAGCTCTTGAAATAATTTAATGAATGAAGCTGATGCTGTGTCCCTGTAAACAGTAGGGCTTATATCAGTCTGCTTTCCTGTTTTTTTTTCATGGCCTAGTAATGATAGTCCATATATGCTTTTTTAATACAATGCCCAGTAAAATGTGCATTACTACGAAATAGCATATGTCCATAGAAATCCGTAGTGAAAGCCTACTCCATCCCATGTGTAATCGCAACGCTTTTTAAATGGCTTTGGTTTAAACATGCATATTCATGTATATATTTAATTTAGAAAATCGTGATGTGAAAATATTATTACAAGAGGGGGGAAACCAATAACGCATAATATATTTCATGGTGTATCTCATTTGAAGAATATATTGTTGTTAAATTAGTGTTGCATTATGTTTAGATATATCTGACTGCAATGTATAAGTCATACAACCGTAAACTGTGAAATTGAGAAGAAAGTATTTCTTGGGCATCGTGACTGGCGGCAGTTAATGGATATAGGACTGAGGAGGGAGCCAAAAGGCGTGGCTTGTGACGTCATGGATCAGCTCCAAGTGTTTTGATTGGTCCTAATTTTCCCCATCCCATCCCTAAAACTCTTCAGACTTGAGAAAATATGCCTCCGGGAGGCCATATTGAAAGGTCTCGGTACAGCTCTTAGTACTATATTTTTATTACTATTATTTTTTTAATTTTTATTATTATTATTATTACTTGACCCAATCTCACAGAGAAAAAATTACCTTACGAAAACAGGCCTAAGCACTCTAACCATTGTGGTCAAGGCCTAAGTATCTACTCTTGGATGTAAGCAGTGTGAAGCATAAAAGGTTCCTGCGTAAATTACAGGACTTTCTTTGCACACAGTAGCGAAGCACTAACTAAACAGTAATGTAGTACAATCACTAAACACTAACATTCACAATGCACATACACTCAGTAAGCATCACACTTACATACATTCACTATACACACACACACACTTAACATACACTCACACTCAATAAACACCAAACACTCTGAATACCCAACACTCACTAGGTACTCAACCAAACACTAAATCCTACCTAAACGCTTAAGTTCCTCGCTGGACGAGTGGTTTTCGCGCTCGGCTGCCAGTCCAGTGGTCCGAAGTTCGAATCCCGGCTCGGCCAACGCGGAATCAGAGAAATTTATTTCTGGTGACAGAAATTCATTTCTCGATATAGTGAGGTTCGGATCCCACAATAAGCTGTAGGTCCCGTTGCTAGGTGACCAATTGGTTCCTAGCCTTGTAAAAATATCGAATCCCTTGGGCCAGCCCTATGAGAGCTGTTAATCAGCTCAGTGGTCTGGTAAAAACTAATATACTTAACTTTAACTTAACCTAAACGCTTAAAAACACTAAACTCACTAAATAATCATTATACCCCAAACACTCAGTAAACATTCACTAAACAATCACGTAATCCTAAACACTAATTAAACACTAAACACTCACTAAACCCTAAGCACTCATTAAATGCTAAATGCTTACCAAACCCTAAACGCTTATTAAACGCTTATTAAATACTAAACAGTGAATGAACATCCACTCATTAAAAACTCAATAAACACTTACACACTAAACATTTGCTAAACACTAACATTCACAGGACATTCACTAAACACTGAACACTTACTAACATTCACCACACAATCACAAACTTTAACTGAACCTAAACAATCACTAACATTCACTGAATACTTACACACTAAGCAGTCACTAAACCTGAAACACTTACTGAATGCTTACACACTAAATATTCACTAAACACTAACATTAACAAGACATTCACTAAACGCTCACTTAACATTCACAAAACTCACTAAAACCCTAAAGACAAAGCATTCATTTGAATACTTACACAATAAACATTCAAGAACATTCACTAAATCCTAAAGACTTGGTAAACATTCACTGAATACTGACACATTTAAACAGTCACTAAACCCTAAACTAATCATTCATCAAACACTTACTCATGAACATTCCACTAAACGCTTACTCACTAGACCCTAGCAATTCGCTAAACACTTATTCATTAAACATTAACGATAAAAAAATTCACAATGGCACTCATTTTTCATTTCTCTTGATTTCTTTACACTATGCCAGGTGATTATTATTTTTTTTTTTTTTTGTCTAGTTTGCGCTTATATTTATTCATAGTCTTCTTGAGAGAATGGAAATGTTCGAAATAACTTGGTGTGTGGAAATTGTTTTAAAAAATAGAGATCCTCTGTGTCTTTTCCTCAGCCAGGTGTTTATCTGACGAGTTTTTACACCAGAGCCGAAAAAAAATCGTCTTTAGTAACAACAATATTCATCCTCCAAACTGATAATACAAAAAGGCTCCATGATTTCATTTGTATGAAAGTCAGTTGAAACCAAAAGAAGATAGTCCTGCTTCGATAAACAAACCGAGTAGACTAGAGCGCAATTATTATGATCTGTACTCTGACTATAGCGTATATATTACATATCTATTACTACTATACGTACTTACTGGGTGCGTATTACTCTATTTAACAAATGTTATGTACATAGACATTTACATCAATAATCTAATAATGATGAGATCTTACATGCTACTTTACAGTGCCAGTCTTCCAGCCACTACATTAATGTTCATCTCGTAAAACAAAGCTAAAGCGAGTAGAGTACTATAAAAGAAGTCGGTTTGCTGGCTTGACAAAATAATATGACCGAATTATTATGGGCCTACAGATGACTGTTATTTATGTGAAACACATAAATGATATTTGTATTAAATAAATGCAAAGGATATAGAAAGGATAAAAATATTACATAAATCACGATAATGTATAATAACGGGTCAATAGTAGCCTACTATAGTAGTCTAGACATTAATTATTGGGCTTGCCCTTCCCCCTGCCTTTCTGGTGATAGAAGTTTCACTCTCAACGTGGTTCGGAAGTCACGTAAAGCCGTGGTCCCGTTGCTGAATAACCACTGGTTCCATGCAACGTAAAAACACCAAACACACACAAAAAAGCCTTCCCCCTGCCTACCTTTTTGGTTGTGTTTGTCAGGGGGAAACCACCCATTAAAATGTCCGGCATTACCATTACAGCATTCTAGGATATGCAGTGCTATTGTACTCCCCCTCCCCCTCCCCACTCGATGTTGGGTGTCTGTCAGGGGGTACCACCCACTAACATGTCTGGCATTACCACCACAGTTACTCTAGGTTGTGCAGTGCTATTGTAATACAATTTTACTTGGTATCTCCGATGTTGGATGCAGATCCTGTCTCCCCCTCCCCCTCCCCCCCCCCATTCGTTGTAGCCAATCCTGTCTCCCCTCCCCCTCACCCTCCCCATTCGTTGTGGGGTGTCATGTCGGGGGATAAACACCCACTAAAATGTCTGTCAATGCCACCACAGTTACTTCTAGGATGTCCAGTGCTATTGTAGTACAATTTTATTTTGTTAGTGTATCATATACTAAGCAACTTTTTCCACTTCATTGCTGTAGACCCGACTTGTATGAGCAGACAAACTAGACACAATTAAAAACGAAAACTGGTAAACTCACGGGTGAAGAAACAATCAAATAATTATTATTTTAAAGGCATTTCCATATTACCAAAATGTTTAATCTAGACTTTAAGACCTTTCAGCAATAGATTGTACACTGGTACAGGACAAATGCAAATGGTTCTATTAATAACACTCTTATCACCCAGAGTAAATCGTATTCTAACAAAAACCCATTGGTGTTTAATCTATGGCTTGCACTCACACACCGTCTCTGTTGAGGGTTTCAAAGGGTAATGGTAGAACATGGATTGATACAGATTATGGTCCATTAAATTGATAGATGCACCGGTGGTTTATTACAATTGTAGCAACGCGACTGCTGTTGCCTTTGATCAATCGATCCTCTATTATATTCCACTTTTGCACACAAACGGGGGTGGGGAAAAAGGAAATTCCTGTCTCTTTTGTGTCGTATTTCTTGGACCGGTCTCATTAAAAAATGGTACTATCCACTGTGGGAATTTTGGACATATGTTTCTGAATTTGGGGATATAAATTAGTTCCTCGTCTGATGTAGGTTCAATCTTTTCATCAAACTGTCTACGATTGCGTCTTGTACGTTGTGTAATAGCATTGGAAAATGTATCAATTTATGTAAATTGTCGAGTGAGACTTATTCCCATTTACCCATTTGGAATTTTTCAGTTTCTGTATCCATTCTCCTGCTGAGTCAAAAAGTTTTGTTGAGCTATGCTCAATAAGGCTTGTCGTGCCTTTTTTGAGATTTTGTACAGCCCTGTTAAATCTCTTACCATATTTTCGTGTTCTTTTGAGCCATAAGCTGCTCTTAAAAATGCTTGTAATTCGGTCCATGACCAACATTTTGTGTTCCGACTACGGCATCTAAATGACAAACCATCCCCTTTATTGAAATCTAACAAGGCTTTTGCCTCTGTGAACGCCTCTGTATCATCCTTAATTCCATTGGCGTTTAATAGTTATTCACCCCCTCAATAAAAAATTTGCACTGGTTGGGAGAGAACATGGTCAACATTGCGTTCTGGCTTGTACTTGCATCAGCCATTTTGCTTTCTTTATGATAACTCTTATTGCTTTAGGATTCGCGCCCCGACCTCAGTAACATTGATATATTTATGCGCACACAAACCACCAACGACCAAAAGTAATAATATATCATTCACCAATAGAAAATAAAATAAACATGCACCAATCCAGCAAACCACTATTTGCAACTAGCTGTTTCTCAGGTTCAAGGTTAATCAGCTGATTTACTGTTACAAGGTCACGTTGGTCTATAAAAAAATGGAAGAAGCTAGTGAGAGAAAGAAAAATGTATCTCAAACCATAATCTGATGAGTTAGCGCAACTGTTCACCCTGCCACCTCTCTCTCTCTCTCTCTCTCTCTCTCTCCTCTCTCTCTCTCTCTCTCTCTCATAGTTTATTAATAGTCAAAATTAGTCTAGAGAAACCCAATAAGGTGACTTCAAATCCATCTGAAACAAAGAAGACCATAATTATGACACCATAAAACATTAAAGTTCGTCAATAAGAATGTGTGCTGCACCTCACTTCCCTTTTCTCTAGAACTATAGTAATTGTCACTTCAAATGTTAACTTTTTCAAATTTCTCGTTTCTACGGTACCTTGTCCAACAGACCTGCAACACCTCTTCTGTGGTGTGTTCCCACAATCTATCAATCAACTTCAGTGAGTCCCCCTTGGCAACCTTACCCCTAGATTACATGTTATTTTCTGTTCATTACGAACACACACATCAATTGGCACACTAGAGGCATGCACGCTTCATACATGAAACTCGTGATCTTCGAAGTGCGTCACTGACCCCAATTGTGCGCCGGTAAGCTTTCCTGTTTGGTTTTTCATTTCCGCATCTTCGAAGAATCCAGCGTTTTACATGTCTCTAACCGGCAAGAGCTAAGGTTATTCATCACCCGACTAATATTATATACATACACACATATATATAAATTTCAATAAATATTACACTTTTGGGACACCTGCCGTTAATATATAAGTAAAGTAAAGGTATCTAATCATTGCAGGAGTAATGAAATGTCCTGAAATATATGGAATATGAACAATGACGTCTTTAAAAGTAGTGGTTATTTTTTTGCACTACGTTATAAGCGAATAATTATGGTAAAAGGTTAAAGCCTTATGGAGAAAACATCGAAATGCTGAAGACCATATGAGGCAAAATAGGTCAGAGTCCGTTATCAGCAAAAAAAAAAAAAAAAAAAAAAAAAAAATTACATATATACTATATATATATATATATATATATATATATATATATATATATATATATATATATATATATATATTTATCATTATTATTTTATATTTTATTGTGTAAATCGCAAGGGGGAAAAATAATAGACCGAAATTGATGATGAATAGGTGTAAGGACAAAGCGTTGTCCTTACAAGGAGAGAGAAGAAAAAACGGAGAATTAATGGAGGGTAACTACTGACATAACATATGGATTGGTCAGTCATTTCTTCCATAAGCATTCAGTAACTACGAACTCTATATGAGTAAGGATACTATATAAGTATATATCGGCATGCAATATTATATATATGTTATATATGATATTGCATACCGATTTTCTCTTTTAAAAGATAAATAAAAAGAAATGTGATAAAGGAACGAATAAGAGAAAGAAAAATGTTTCTATTTATTCCCATAAGTCTATAATTATTAGATTTGGGTTCTTTAAAAAAAAGTGTTGTTGAGGTCGTGAACTGTCGTTAAGTTTTAGTAATAAACCGTTCTAAATGGTATGTAATTTAATAAAAAAACAAAAAAAAAAACCTATAAGTAATAAATCAGGTATATAGCTTTAGTTGCGGTCATATGCTAAGCAATTTTTTCCCACTTAATTGCTGTAGACAACTTGCATGAGTAGAAGAACTAGAACGCTATTAAAAACGAAAACTGGTAACTTGCGGAAAAAACCTTTTTTGGGCGAATGAAGAAACTATAGAATATTATCCTTTTAAGATGCAATTTCCTTATTGCCAAAAAGTTTAATCTAGACTTTAAGACCTTTTCAGCAATAGATTGTACACAGGTACAACACAATTCAAATTGAAAACAAAATGGCTTAAATCAGAGTTGTGACAAGGTGTTTAGGACCTCCCCTACAGATAGAGTATAAATTATACGTTGTTTTTTTTTTCATCTGTCCATCCGCCTATGGTGTTTTTGTATGGTAACACTGCGTCCCGGGCTTTAGATAGTTACGCTAATTGTAAGTTTTAGGTAAATAAAAGGATATCTGGGTGTACGTTTGTAACTGAAAAGTGTTTTAATAAATTTACCGTATGCGAAATTACACCGCTAATATTCGAAATAGGATATTATAATCGTGAATGTAAGCTAAATATAACTATCTAAACAGCCCGGAAACGCAGTGTACCATACAAAAAAAAACACCACAAAAGCGATGGACAGATAAAAAAAAACAGAGTATAGTTCGTCTGACTCACAGTTGAAGAATAATCGACTAATTATCCATTTTAGGACATTTCCTTATTATCAAAATATTTAATCTAGATTTTAAGACCTTTCAGCAATAGATTTACACAGGTACAAGACAAATTCAAATTAATAATGGCTTAAATCAGAGTGTTTTGTGACAGGGGTTTTGTTTAGGCTCTCTTTCAGACAGGTACTAATTAGTTGTATAGTCGCCACCCCAGGGCGGCGCTGCCCGCAGTGGCGGTCCTGGCGGAGCGCCGGTGACGCGGGGTGGTCAACTACGAAGAGCTGCGATGTTTTCGTTTATATTTTTATAGTGCTGGTGCGTTGCGCAAAATTGCAATTGCAGGGATTGGTACAGAACGACTTCCCCGTGAGATATGGAGTGACATCTGTCAGGTAAATAAAGACAAATTTATTTTATATAACCATATATGTGCGTCAGTCAAGTAGGCCGCCTTGATAGCAGTAGGACACCCAAGATGGAATAACATAAGGCGTGTTTACTGAGGATTCGATCGCTAATTTCCCTCTCTCAAGTGACGTCACTGGAGCACATCGACTGGGCGATGCAGTACTCCGTCAGTTGCAGTTTACGATTATGGGGTGTGTATTCCATATTTGGGTGCACTAATAGTTCCAGACAGAAAGGGATTTGTTTTCACAGGCTCCCTAAAGACCCCAAGGTGTCCAAAGTATGGATTAATGCATGTAAAAGAAGTGATAACATTAATGTTAAGGGTGCCAGGATTTGTTCTGTCCATTTCCTGACAGAAGATTACGAAAGAAATCTTCAACATGAACTGCTACTACAACTTTATCAGAGAAGTTATCACAGATTAAAGAAAACCACAGTTCTGTCATTAAATTTACCTGTTAATTAAAGGACGTCAAGGTTTAACAATTTGTTTACAATCTCATTAGTGGAATAATTAGTGACATATCTTCGGTGATAAGTAGCCTGGACTAAATTCTTGAAATGAAGTACAAAATTAGAATAGGCCTAGCAAATCTAATGAATGAAGAAATTATCGGATTACGGCTATCCAATTTGTTTTCTTTTATACTTTCATTTTATAAATGTAAAGTTGTTCCAACAGGTGATT